>NC_022022.1:5578082-5627572 GCF_000317375.1 Microtus ochrogaster
AGTGGCCGCTTTTTTAAAGGGAGAGAGACCACGCCCCAATGGGCGGGTATCTCAGCAGCTATAGGCTGGAGGAGCGGAAGGACCTCCCGCAACAGCTGATTGGCCCATTAGCTCTATCTTCTCACTGGCTAACTCTCACATCTTGATTAACCCATTTTTCTGATCTATGTTAGCCATGTGGCTCAGTACCTTTTTTCAGTGGGGCAGCTCAAATCCTGCTGCTTTGGTGGTCTGGGCAGGAGTGGGAGTAATCAGCTTCCTCCTTTCCAGAATTCTCCTGTTCTCATTACATCATTTCTACTTCCTGTCTGGTTTTCCCGCCTATATTTTCTGCCTGGCCGGCCAATCAGCGTTTATTTAAAATATGATTGACAGAATACAGACAATTCTCCCACACCACTTCCCCCTCTTTTAATTTTTTTTTTAAAAAAGGAAAATATCCATAGTCTATATTTTGGGAATGTGGGCGTAGTATTCCAGGCTACTTCCAGCTAGTTGGGGGCGCTGATAATCTTGTGGGGACCTAAAGAAAATTTAGAGTTATGATCAAGTCCTGACTGAAGTATTCTGTGAGTCTTGATCATCTCAGGCAGCAGTCTTGAACCTGTTCTGGATGAAGAACTCAGACATCTGTTCCTACCGAAGATTTTTCAGGTGGTCTTTCTTGATCAAACTGGATTTTTCTTAACTCTGAATAAATCCACAGCGTCTCATTTTCTGGGGAAACAAAAGCAAAATCTCTTCTCCAAAGTAACATACCTTTTGACTTCAACTGTGAAGTCAAGGTATACAAGCAGGCCTGCCCCCCTCCACGTTACACATCCTCTCAAACATAAGCTGTCATCAGTGTTTTTTATCTTGGCCACTGAATGCAACTCTTTACTGGCTATTTCCACCCTTTGTTTATTGTGAACAACACCACTACATGAACGCTGATACCTGAGTCTCTGCTCTCCTAACTTCCAGAAATGGAATTCCGAGATGTCCTGTTTGACTTTCCAAGGAACTGACTGAGTGTCCCACAGAGATGCCATTTTACAGTCTCACAAGGAATGCACAGGGTTCAAGCTTCTCTGCATCCTTGCAAGCATTTGTTAGCTTTGCCTTCTTTTAAAAATACTTGAGATTTATTTTATGTGTACAGGTGTTTTGTTGGCATGTCAGCATGTGTGTCATATGTGTGCCAGCATGTCAACATGTGTGACATGTATGTGCTGTCATGTTAGCATGTGCATTATGGGTGTGTGGGCGTGTCAGCATGTGCGTGCCAGCATGTCAACATGTTGCCATGTATGTGCTATCATGTTAGCGTGTGCATTATGTGTGTAGGCATGTCAGCATGTGTGTCATGGGTGTGCTAGCATGTCAACATGTGTGCCATGTATGTGCTGTCATGTTAGTGTGTGCATTATGTATGTGTAGGCATGTCAGCATGTATGCCATGTATGTGCTGTCATGTTAGCGTGTGCATTATGTGCGTGTAGGCATGTCAGCATATATGCCACTTGTGTGTCTGGGGCCCAGAGAGGTCAGAAAAGGCTGATGGATCTTCCAGAACTGAAGTTATTGAGGGCTGTGAACCACGATGTAATGCTGGGAACTGAACCCAGATCCTCAGCAAGCACAGTAAGAATCCTAACCACTGAGCTAATTCTCTAGCCCCAGTTTTGTCTTCTTAATAATCACGATCTTAATAAGTGATAAAAGCAATAAATATATTTATGGTCCTTCCTTCAGTTTTCATTTGTCAAGATGTCTGTCCTCATTCTAGGGTCATCTTAACTTTTCTTCAATTGAAGAATATTTTCCATGCAAGAGATTACGATCATGTTTTCACCTCTCCCACCTCCTCCCAGGACCTCCCTACCTCCCTATCCACCCAACTTCAGGCCATCCCTATAAAAAATAAATAAGCAAAAGACAAACAAAAACTACAAGAAACACAGACACACACAGAGAGACACACACACAATCAGAAACCAAAATATACAAGCAAAAGACCAAAAAAAACAAACAAAAGATACCTAAACAAAGCAATAGAGAAATACCATTGAGTTCATTTAGGGTCAGCATCTGCTGTTGGACATGGGGTCCACCCTGGAATATGCTAGATGTACTCCATGATACTCCATTGGGAAAAACCTGACTTTTCCTTTGCCAGTGGGTGTCAATTACAAATGGCATCTTGACTAGGGGCTGGAATCCTGTCTGACTTGCACCTGTGCAGGCACTATGCATGATGACACAGACTCTGTGAGTTCATATATGTGTTAGTCCTGATGTGTCTAGAAGGCCTTTTTTTCTTCCATGTCTGTCAGACACTCTAGATCTTGCAATCTCTTGACTTCCTCTTCCACATAGCTCCCAGAACCCTGAGTGGAGGGGTTTGATGAAGACATCCCATTTAGAAATGAGAGTTCCAAAATCTCTCAATCTCTGCAAACTGTTCAATTGTGGATCTCTGTGTTAGTGTCAACATAAGAGGAAGCTTCTCTGATGATGGCTGGCTGGGGCACAGATTTACCGGCTTCCAGAATGCTTTAGGGGTCATTTTATTGCTATGTTCCTTTGGGAAAACAATAATGATGTGGGATTCCCCTTTGTATGCTGTGAATATGTTTTAATGCCATTGGTTAATAAAGAAGCTGCTTTTGGCCAATGCCTTAACAGAATAGAGCTAGGCAAGAAAACTAAACTGAATGCTGGGAGAAAGTAGGCAGAGTCAGGGAGAAGCCATGTAGCTGCTACAGGAGACAGGAGCCCCAGAGCCTTGCCAGTAAGCCACAACCATGTGGCGATACACAGATTAATAGAAATGGGGTTAATTTGCCGGGTGGTGGTGGTGCACGCCTTTAATCCCAGCACTCGGGAGGCAGAGGCAGGTGGATCTCTGTGAGTTCGAGGCCAGCCTGGTCTACAAGAGCTAGTTCCAGGACAGGAACCAAAAGCTACAGAGAAACTCTGTCTCGAAAAATCAAAAAATAAAAGAAATGGGTTAATTTAAGATATAACAGCTAACTAGAAATATGTTTAAGCTATTGGCCAAACAGTATTGCAAATAATATAGTTTCTGAGTAAATATTTCATGGTCTGGGCAGCTGAGAATGAACTAACAGCTTCCCCCAACACAACATTTGGTTTTCCTCTTAGGCTCAAAACCTATCATGTCTCAAGTTCTTGACAAACCAAGCAGTAGCAGGCAAGGTTTCCTTCCATCTTGTGGAGTGGGTCTTATATCCAAGCACAGGGTGGTTGCCCCCGTTCCCTGACCATCAGTGTTTGTGCCACTATTATACCAGCACATCTCACAGGCAAGTCATCATTGTAGGTCTCAGAGTTTGTAGCTATGTTGATGAGTACCTCTCTCCTCTTGGAACATGTAGAGTGCCTTCAAGTATCCTGAATGCTAGTCAGTAGGGATGAAACCTCTATGTAGTCATGACCTCTACTTTTCCACGTTCAATAACGTAAGTGTCCTCAGCAATAGAGTCTGACCATCAGTTTGTAGAGTGTAACCAATAACCTTGGCAATAACCTGAGATGTCTGAGGGTTTCCATGGGGCCCCTTTGGCCAATGACTCAACTAGATGTAGCCCATTCCTGGCACTGTCCAGTTGGGGCATTGTCTGCCCCATTATTCGGTAACTATTTGTATTTCTTTCATGTACAATAGAACAGTCTTAGTCATTGTTCTATTCCTATGAGGAAACACCATGGCCAAAGCAACTTTTATAAAAGAAAGCATTTAATTAGGGAGGGGCTTGCTCAGCATTCTAGAGAGTTAGTCTATGATCATCAGGCAGAGATCAGGCAGGCATGGTGCTAAAACTTTATTTTACATCATGATCTTCAAGCAACAGGCAGAGAATGAGAAAGAGTCTAGGCATGGGAATGGCCTTTGAAACCTCAAAGCCAACCCCAAGGACATACTTCATCCAACAACTCCAACAAGGCCACGCCTTCTCCAATAAGCCCACCTCTCCTCCTAATCCTTCTAATCCTTCCAAAACAGTTCCACTCCCTGGTGACGAAGCATTCACATCTATGAGCCTATGGGGGCCGTTCTCATTCAAACCAATACATGAATTTTTAGAAAGTTATTCAGTAGCAGGTTTCTAGGTGGGCCTCAAATCACTCTTAGTGTTAGTTGTCCCTGGCCCAGTATCTCTCTCTTCCAATCCCTCCCATTTAGTCCTCCCACTTCAGCCACTTCCGTCTCCCTGCTCTCTCTCCATAACAACATATTCTATTTTCCCTTCCTTAGGAGACCCTTTCCTCCCACTTAGTCTCTTACTAGGCGCCTAACTTTTGTCATTATGCAACACACACAACTGGGGACTTGAAAGCTAATATCTACATATAAAAGAAAGCTTAAAATATTTGTTTTGGGAGGTCTGGATCACTTCACTCAGGATGCTTTTTCCCCTTAGCATCATCCCTTTTCCTGCAAATTTCATAATTTTTATTTTTTAAAGATGAACAGTATCAAATTGTGTAAATATACTGCATTTTTATTATCCATTCATCAGTTTATGGGTATCTAAGGTATTTCCAGCTTCTGGCTACTATGAATAAAACAGTTGTGTACATGATTGAGCAGATTTCTCAGTAGGGTTTAGAATCCTTTGGGGATATGCCCAACACTAATATAGCTGGATCTTGAGAAACTGGTATAGCTGGCTTCCTGAGGAACTGCCACCTTGATTTCCATAGTAGTTATACAAGTATGCACGCCTACCAGCAATGGATGGTGTTCCCCTGGCTAACATCCTGTAACATCCTGGCCAGCATGAGCTGTCATTTATTTGATTGATCCTGCCCATTCTGACTGGTGTAAGATAGAATCTCAAAGTAATTTTAATTAGCATTTCCCTGATGGCTAAGGATGTTGAACAGTTAAGTGTCTCTCAGTCACTAGAGTTCTATCTTTTGAGAACTCTGTTTAGTTCTGTACTCCAGTTTTAAATTGAGTCATTTGGGTTTTTTTCTCTCTTTTTTGGGGGGGGGGTATTGTTCTTTTTAGTTCCTAGATACTTTAGATATCTATCAGCTGTACAATTGGTAAAGCTCTTTTCCTATGATGTATCCTGACACTTTGTTTAAATGTTGGTGTCTTTTGCCATACAGAAACTTTTCAGCCTCACAAGATCCCATTTATTAATTGTTTTCAGTGCTTACATTAAATGTGTTCCTTTTGGAAAGTCGTTTCCTATACTAATGAGTTTAATGCTATTCCCTACTTTCTCAGGGAGCAGATTCAGAGTATCTGGCCTTATGTTGAGGTCCTTGATCCATTTAAAGTTGAGTTTTATGCAGGGTGGTAAATTCAGATCTATTTGCATGATTTTACATGCAGTCATCCACTTTGATCAGCACCATTTGTTGAAAATGCTGTCTTTTCCCTAATGTGTATTTCTGGCTTCTCTTCCAAAAATCAGGAGTCCATAGGTATGCCAACTTGTATTGAGTCTTCAATTCAATTCCATTCATCATTGTGTCTATTTTTATTCCAAAGCCATGCTTTTTTATTACTATGGCTCTGCAGTACAACTTGAAATCAGGGATGGTTTATGCCTCTAGCAGTTCTTTTGTTAGTGGATTATTTTAGCTAGCCTAGGTTTTTTTTTTCTTCCATATGAAGCTAAAACTGCTTTTTAAAGAAAATTCTATGAAGAATTGTATTGTATCTTGATGAAGATTATGCTGAAACTGTGTGTTGTTTGGGTAGGATGGTCATTTTCACAATATTAATTCTTTTCATCCATGAGCATGGGTTGTCTTTTCATCACCTGATGTCTTCTTCACATTCATAAATTTCTTTCTTTTTTATGATACAAGTCTTTTATGTGTTTGATTAGAGTTAGCCCAAGATTTAGTTTTTTCTAGGATGTTGTGAAAGCTACTGTTTCTTTGATTTTTTCCTCAGTCTGTTTGTCATTTTTATGTGAGAAGACTACTAAGTTTTGTTTGTTGATTTTACCTTCAGATATTTTGCTGAAAGCATTTATCACCTGTAGACATTTCCTGGTGGAATTTTTAGGGTCACTTATGCATAGAATCATATCATCTGAAAATAAAGATGCTTTGATTTCTTTACTTCCTATTTGTATTCGCTTGATCTCCTTCAGTTGTCTTATTGCTCTAGCTAAGACTCCAAATACTGTATTGAGTAGGTATGAAGAGAATAAAATTAAATATTTTATTCAATTCTACAGAACATTTTATTTCTTTCTTAATTTCTATCTTGACCCATTCTTCATTTCATAGTGAGTTGTTTAGCTTCTATACTGTCTGTTATTTCTGTTGTTAATAAGCAGATTTAATCCATGGTGGTCAGATAGGAAGAAGTCTTACTTCAATTTTCTTAATCTGTTGAGACTGGTTTCATGTCTAAGTATTTGATCAATTTGGGAGAAAGTTCCGTGAGCTGTTGAGAAAAAAGTATCTTTTATGTTAGGGTGAAATTATATATATATATATATATATATATATATATATATATATATATATATATTCCATTTGATTTATGGCATTATTAACTCCCACATTTCTCTGTTCAGTTTTGTAAGGATGAACTGTCTATCGGTGAGAATGAGGTATTAGAGTCACTCACTACCATTGCATGAGGGTCAATATATGATTTTTAGCTGTAGTAGACATTCTTTTATAAACTTGAGTGCCCTTGTATTTGGTGCATAAATGTTTAGAAATGCAATTATCCTCTTAGTGGATTTTTCCTTTGATGAGTATGTAGTGTCGTTCCCTATCTCTTCTGATTAGTTTTGAAATCTATTTTATCAGATATTAAAATTACTGTAGCAGTTTGCTTCTTGAGTCCATTTGCTTAGAATATATTTGTCTATCCTTTTACCCAGATGTGATGTCTACCCTTGAGGTTGAGGTCCGTTTTTGAATGCTACAGAAAGATGGGTTCTGTTTTCTAATCCAATCTATTAAGTCTATGTCTTTTTATCAGAGAATTGAAACCATTGATTCTGAGAGTTATCATTGAGCAGGATTTATTGATTCCTATCCTTTTGTTGTTTGGGTATAGGTTCCCCCTTTTAATTTACTGGTCTGGGATTATTTATTTCTTGTGTCTTCTTGAGTTTGGTCAACCTCTTCAGACTTAAATTTTTCTTCTAGTGCTTTCTGTAAAGTTGGATCAATAGATATTGCTGAAATTTGGTTTTATCATGGATTTTTCTTTTACTTTTTAGTTGTGAATGATAATTTTGTTGAGTATAGTAGTCTGGGCTGGCATCTGTGGTCCTTTAGAGTTTGTAGAACATCCATCTAAGAGTCTCTGTTGAGAGGTTAGTGGTATTCTAATGGGCCAGGCTTTGTATGTTACTTGGTCTTTTTCCTTAGCAGCTTTTTAAAATATTTATTTATTTCTTATGTATACAATATTCTGTCTGTGTGTATGCCTGCAGGCCAGAAGAGGGCACCAGATCTCATTACAGATGGTTGTGAGCCACCTCGTGGTTGCTGGGAATTGAACTCAGGACCTTTGGAAGAGCAGGCAATGCTCTTAACCACTGAGCCATCTCTCCAGCCCTCCTTTGCAGCTTTTAATATCCTCTCATTGTTCTGTACTCTTAATGTTTTGATTACAATGTGTTGGGGAAGACCTTTTCTGGTCCTGCTCATTGGTGAGGCTTACTTCTGAAGTTGTTTGACATCCGAATTTTTTCATTCACAGCTTTTTAGTTGGGGTTTTCTTTTGTGATCCCATTTCTTTGTTAAATCCTATTACATGTATTGAATTATTTTCATAATTTCACTGAACCTTTTCTTGTGTGTTTTTATAGTCTTCATTAGAGATTTATTCATATCCTCTTTAAGGTCCTTGAACATATTCACAATTGCTATTTTTGAATACTGTGTCTTGTACTTCTGCTATATTGCATTTCTCAGGGTCTATTGTAATAGCGTTATTCAGTTCTGTGGTGGTACATTGTCTTAGCTGCTAATATTTTCATTTTTATACTGGGATATAGGCATCTGGAGACATGAGACTGAAGTCTTTCTAGATGCTGGTACTTGGTCTGTGTGTGTGCATGCATGCGTGTCTGCATGTGCATGCTGTTTTGTTTATATTGCCCTGTCTGAATCCTAGTCAAATATAGGATCTCCGGCAGAAGTCAGTGGGTGGCAGAAAAGAATGGATTTGGGCTATGAGGAAAGGGGAGTGGGTCTGTGAGAAAGAACTAGGAAAATTAGGTCTGCACCAAGACTTGGAATCCCCTGGGAATGGAGGTGTGGTGGGGGAGGGGCCCCATCAAGTAAGCAAGACCAAGACTAGGTCTGGAGAGACAGGAACAAAAGGACGCGGGAACCCTGGTCTCTATAAAAAATTGGACTCTCCAGTGAATGCTATTGAGGTGGGATGAAGGGCTCCCTCAAGCAGGCTGACACAGGACTAAGAGAAATCTGGACCCAGCATAAAATGGAGGACCAAAAGGGTAGTGAAAATCACCTACCTGAGTCCCAGCCTGGTGTGGTCACTGGGTCTGTCTGGTAGAAAGTCTTTCTGGGTATCAGCAGCTAATCTAAAGGGATGGAGATAGAAAAGGAGGGAAAGCCAAGGGGGTCAGGAATGGAGGCAAGAAGAGCTAGGCTGAGTCTGCACCAAGAGGTGGGTGGAGCCCCCAGGGAATGCCTGGGGGTTTTGATTGCTGCAACTCTGTAGTAAATATTGAAATGAGGAGGGATGAGTCCTTCAGCTTTGTTATTTTTTAATTGTCTGCCTGCTTGTCTGCCTGTCTGCTTATGCTTTAGTGCTTGGGATTGAACCTAGAGCCTTTTCTGTGCTGACAGGTGCGCCACCACTGCGCTGTGTCCTCCGCTGGCTTCATCCCTTCTGAAGAATGCCTTGTTTACAGGGATTCTGGGATTCTCTGAGTTGTAGTATGGATCTCCCATTTCTGCATAAGTACTGGGGTCTTTGATAGGGATTTCTCTGTGTATATAACTTTGAATATCTTTATCATCCTGTTAACTTTGCATTTAGTTTCTTTTTCCTCAATCGATGTAGTTAGGTTATTGACTACATATATGAATTCTTTCTTTCTTTTTTTTTTTACTGAATCTACCTTGTCTATTCTTTTTTTAACTTCAAGACATAAATAACTGAAAATATATTGTAAATATCTAGGCCACTGATAATAGGGAATTATAATTATACAAATTATGGTATTGCACTTTTATTTATATTAACCATATCGATTTTTAATTAATTGACTTACTTTACATTCTAATATATTTTATCTAATTTTGACTTTTTATTGTTTTTATTGAGGTATATATTTTTCTCCACTTCCCTTCCTTCCTCACCCTCCCCTTCTACCCTCTCCCATGAGCCCCATGCTCCCAATTCACTCAGGAGATCTTGTCTTTTTCTCCTCCCTATGTAGATTTATGTATGTCTCTCTTATGGTCTTCCTTGTTGTCTAGGTTGTCTGGGGTTGTGGACTGTAGGTTGGTTGTTCTTTATGTCTACAAGCCACTTATGAGCGAGTACATATTATATTTGTCTTTCTGGGTCTGGCTTACCTCAATCAATTTTTTTCTAGATTCCATTTGTATGAAATGGAAATTTCTAAATTTCCATTTGTATGCAAATTTCAAGATGTCTTTTTTTTTTACGTCTGTGTAGTACTCCATTGTGTAAATGTACCACATTTTCTTTATCCATTCTTCAGCTGAGGGACATCTAGGTTGATTCCAGGTTCTGGCTATTACAAATAATATGGCTATGAACATATTGAGCACATGTCCTTGTGGTATGATTGAGTACTGCTGGGTATTGAGGTAGATAATTTCCTAATTTTCTGAGAAATAGCCACACTGATTTTCAAAGCAGCTGTACAAGTTTGCACTCCCACCAGCAATGGAGGAGTGTTCCCTTTACCCCACATCTTCTCCAGCTTAAGTTGTCATCAGTGGTTTTGATCCTGGCCATTCTCATAGGTATAAGATGGAATCTCAGAGTTGTTTTGATTTGCACTTCTCTGATGGCTAAAGATGTTGAGCATTTCCTTAAGTATCTTTCAATCATTTTAGATTCATCTGTTGAGAGTTCTCTGTTTAGGTCTGTACTCAATTGTTTATTGAATTATTTATTCTTTTAAAGTCAAATGTGTTGAGCTCTTTGTATATTTAGGAGATCAGACCTCTGTCTGATGTGGGATTAGTGAAGATCTTTTCCCATTCTGTAGGCTGTCATTCTGTCTTGTTGACTGTGTCCTTTGCTTTACAGAAGCTTCTCAGGTTCAGGAGGTCCCATTTATTAACTGTTTCTCTCAGTGTCTGTGCTACTGAGGTTATATTTAGGAAGTGGTCTCCTGAGTCAATGGGTTCAAGTGTACTTCCCACTTTCTTTTCTATGAGGTTCAGTGTGATTGGATTTATATTGAGGTCTTTGATCCATTTGGACTTGAGTTGTGTGCATGGTGATAGATATGGATCTGTTTTCATTCTTCTACATGTTGAAATCCAATTATGCCAGCATCACTTTTTGAATATGCTTGCTTTTTCCATTTTATATTTTTTGCTTCTTTGTCAAAAGTCAGGTGTTCATAGGTGTGTGGACTGATATCCAGGTCTTCAATACAGTTCCATTGGTCCTCCTGTTTGTTTTAAAGCCAATACCAGGCTGTTTTCAGTACTGTAGCTCTGCAGTAGAGTATGAAGTCAGAGATTGTGATGCCTCCAGAAGTTCCTTTATTGTATAAGATTATTTTGGCTACCCTGGGTTTTTTGCTTTGCCATATGAAATTGAGTATTGTTCTTTTGAGGCTCATGAAGAATTTTTCTGGGATTTTGATTGGCATTGCATTGAATCTGTAGATTGCTTATTTGTAAGATTGCCATTTTTACTATGTTAATTCTACCTACCCAAGACCATGGGAGATCTTTTTCTTTTCTGGTATCTTCTTCAATTTTTTTCTTCAAAGATTTAATTTTGTCTTACAGGTCTTTCATTTGTTTGGTTAGTGTTGCTCCAAGATATTTTATGCTATTTGTGGCTATTGTGAAGGGTGATGTTTCTCTGATATCTTTCTCAGCCAATATATCATCTTATAAAGGATGGTTATTGTTTTCTTTTAGTTAATTGTGTCTCCTGCTACATTACTGAACGTGCTTATGAGTTTTAGAAGTTACTTGGTAGAATTTTGGGGGTCACGTATGTAAACTATTAAATCATCAGCAAATTGGCTTTTTCTTTTCTGATTTGTATCCCCTTGATCTCCTTTTGTTGTCTCATTGCTCTAGCCAGAACCTCAAGTCCTATATTGAATAGATATGGAGAGAGTGAACAACCTTCTCTTGTTCCTGATTTCAGTGGTGTTGCTTTGAGTTTCTCTCCATTTAGTTTGATGTTGGCTGTTGGCTTGCTCTTTATTGCTTTTAATGAGTTTAGGTATGTTTCTTGTATCCCTGCTCTCTCCAAGACCTTTATCATAAAGGGACACTGTATTTTGTTGAAGGATTTTTCAGAATCTAACAAGATGATCATGTGGGTTTTTTTTTCCAGTTTGCTTATATGGTGAATTACATTGACAGATTTTTGTATGTTGAACCATCCTTTCATCTCTGGGATGAAGCCTACTTGATCATGGTGGATAATTTTTCTGATAAGTTCTTGGATTCAGTTTGCTGGTATTTTATTGAGTATTTTTGCATCAATGTTCATGAGTGAGATTGATCTGTAATTTTCTTTCTTAGTAATGTCTTTGTGTGGTTTGGGTATCAGGGTAACTGTAGCCTTGTAAAAAGAGTTTGGCAATGTTTCTTCTGTTTCTATTGTGTGGAACAATTTGAAGAGTATTGGTATTAGTTCTTCTTTGAAATTCTAGTAGAAATCTGTACTGAAACCATCTGGCCCTGAGCTTTTTTGTTTGTTTGTTTGTTTGTTTGTAGATGTTTGATGACTATTTCTATTTCCTTAGGGGTTATAGGTATATTTAAATGGCTTATCTGGTCTTGATTTAATTTTGGTATGTTGTACCTATCCAGAAAACTGTCCATTTCCTTTAAGTTTTCCAATTTTATAAAATACAGGCTTTTGAAGTATGACCTGATGAGTCTCTGAATTTCCTTGGTATCTGTTGATATGTCCCTCTTTTTGTTTCTGATTTTGTTAATTTGAATAGTTCCTCTCTGCTTTCTGGTTAGTTTGGATAAAGCCTTGTCTTTTCTGTTGATTTGCTCGAAGAATCAACTCTTGGTCTCATTGGATTCTTTTATTGTTTTCTCTGTTTCTATTTTATTGATTTCAGCTCTCAGTTTGAATATTTCCTTTAATCTAGTCTTTCTGGGGGAGTTTGCTTCTTTTTGTTCTAGACTTTTGAGGTGTTCCATTAACTCACCAGTGTGGTATTTTTCCAGCTTCTTTATGTAGGCATTTAGTGCTATGAACTTTCCTTTTAACAGTGCTTTCATTGTGTCCCATAAATTTGGGTATATTATGTGATCGTTTTTATTGAATTTTAGGAAGTCTTTAATTACTTTCTTTATTTCTTCCTTGACCCATTGGTGATTTAGGTGAGCATTGTTTAATTTCCATGTGTTGGTGGCCTTTCTGAAATTAGTGTTGCTGTTGAATTCTAATTTTAAGCCATGGTGATCTGATAAGATACATGGGGTTATTCCAGTTTTATTTTTGTATCTCATGAGGTTTGCTCTGTTACTTAGTAAGTGGTCAATTTTTGAGAAGATTCCACAAGGTTCTGAAAAGAAGGTATATTCTTTATGTTTGGATGGAATGTTCTATAGATATCTTGGTAAATCCATTTGAGTCATAACATCTGTTAATCTGTTAGTTCCCTTATGTTTCTGCTAAGTTTCTGTCTGGCAGACCTGTCCAGTGGTGAGAGTGGGGTGTTGAAGTCTCCCACTATTAGTGTGTGGGGTATAATGTGTGATTTTAAGTTTAGTAGTGTTTCTTTTACATGTGAGGGTACCCTTGTATTTAGGGCATAGATGTTCAGTATTGAAATTTCCTCTTGGTGGATTTTTCCTGTGACTAATATGAAATGTCTTTCCTTATCTCTTTTGATTGATTTTAGTTTGAAGTCTATTTTGTTAGCTATTAGGATAGCTGCACCAGCTTGTTTCTTAGGCCCATTTGACTGCAAGATTTTCCCAACCCTTTACTCTGAGGTGATGTCTGTCTTTGAGGTTGAGTTGTGTTTCTTGTATGCAGCAGAAGGATGGATTCTCTTTCTGTATCCAATCTTTTAGCCTGTGCCTTATTATTATTATTATTATTATTATTATTATTATTATTTTGTGTGTGTTTTCCCCCGTTTTTTGGGATTTGCTTCTGTAAGATCATCTATTGCCTGTGTTTTTTTGGATGTAGCTAACTTCCTTGGGTTGGAGTTTTCCTTCTAGTACTTTGTGTAGGGCTGGATTTGTGACTAGGTATTAGTTAAATCTGGTTTTGTCACGGAATATCTTGTTTTGTTCATCTATGGTGATTGAAAGTTTTGCTAGGTATAGTATTCTGGGCTGGCATCCGTGGTCTCTTAATGTCTGCATAATGCTTGATCAGGATCATCTGGCTTTTATTGTTTCCATTGAGAATTCAGTTGTTATTCAGATATATCTGTGTTTGTATGTTACTTGGCCTTTTTCCTTTTCAGTTCATAATATTCTTTCTTTATTCTGTATGGTTAGTGTTTTGGTTATTATGTGGCGAGGGGACTTTTTTTATTCGTCCAGTCTATTTGGTGTTATGTAAGCTTATTGTACCTTCATATGCATATCTTTCTTTAGGTTGGGAAAGTTTTCTTCAGTGATTTTGTTGAATATATTTTCTGTGCTTTTGAGTTGGACTTCTTCTTCTATCCCTATTATTCTTAGGCTTGGTCTTTTCATGGTGTCCCATATTTCCTGAACATTTTGTGTTGAGCTTTGGTTAGATTTAACATTTTCTTTGAATGAGTCTATTTCCTCTATTGTATCTTCAGCACTGGAGATTCTCTCTTCTATCTCTTGTATTTTGTTGTCTATGCCTACATTTGTGGCTCCTGATGATTTTCCCATATTTTCTATTTCCAGAATTCCCTCGATTTGTGTTTCCTTTATTGTCTCTATTTTGTTTTCAAGTCTTGAATTGTTTCTTTCTCCTGTTTGATTGCTTTTTTTCTTGGTTTTCTTTAAGGAATTTGTTGATTTCTTCTAATTTTTTGTTTGTCTTTTCCTCCATTTTTTGAGAGAATTTTTCATTTCCCCTTAAAGTGCCTCAAACATTAGGGAACTAAAGTTTTTTTTAGGTCATTTTCATCTGATTCATCTATATTGGGGTGTTCAAGTCTTGCTGTCTTGAGACACTAGTTTTTGTTGGCATTGTGTTGTTCTTTGTGGTATTTAGTGTTGAGTGTGTTCTTACCTTGCCTACCCATCTTTCCCTCTGATTGGTGTAGTTGAGGCCATGTCTGTGGCAATCCCTCTTCCAAGTGTCAGTGGATCCAAGGCTCAGATGGTTGCTCCTTGTGGTGGACTAGGAACCACCCTGGAAGTTACTCAGCATTCCTGAAGGTTGCTCAGCACACTTGGAGGTCCCCCTACAGTCCCAAAGGTCATTTGGTCCTGCTTCCATAGAGGTTGCTTGCTTGGGCCTGCTCCCACAGAGGTTGCTGGTTCAGGCATGCTCCGGTGGAGGACATTGGGTCAGGCCTGGTCCCATGGAAATGGTTGGCTTGGGCCTGCTCCCACTGAATTATTCTTAATATATACATTTGTATCTTCAAGTTTCCTCCTTACCACTGAATTTACTGCATCCTATAAGTTTTGGAATGTTATTTTTTTAACTTTAATAATTTTAAAGATATTTTCTAATTTCCATTGTGATTTCTTTTTGATTGTTCGGTTAGTTTTCTGTTACATATGTCTAAAATAAGTCAAATTAAAAGAAAGTTTTATTTTGGCTCATGTGTTCAGAAGCCTCAACCACAGTCACTGGGCTCCATTGTCTTTGGACCTGTGGCTGACATTGCATCATGGCAGGGAGTGTGTGGTGGAGAGAGCTGCTCACTTGACAGGGGCAGGAAAGAGAAGTGTGATCTAGGGTCCTAACATCCCCCCTCAGGGCAAGACCTCTATGGCTTAACTCCCTTCATCTAGGGCTCACATTCTAAAGGTTCCACCACCTCCTAACAGTGCCCCAGGCTGAGGGCCAGGCCTGCAACACATGGTCTTAGAGACATTCAAACAATAGCTCACTCAGTCTAAGAATGCACATTGTTGGGACTGGAGAGGTGGCTCAGCAGGGAAGAGCACTTGCTCTTCTTCCAGAAAACTCAAGTTCAGTACCCAGCATCCACAGTGGACAGCCTACAATTTTCTATAGCTCCAGCTCAAGGGGAAACCAACAACCTCTTCCGGCTTCCTTCAGCACTCTACACCAGCCCACACACACAAGAGACAGAGATAGATGGAGAGAGAAAGAGAGAGAGAGAGAGAGAGAGAGAGAGAGAGAGAGAGAGAGAGAGAGAGAGAATGTTGTTTAATTGCAATCCCATGTGTTTGTGGCAGGGAGAACAGTCCACAGGGACACAGGGACATGTGATAATGGGCTTTAGTGCTTATAAAGAATTTTGGACAATAATAAAGCAATGGATGCTGGCTGCTAGCTGTTGTCATGTGTCAGGAATACTCCTTTAAAAAAAGCAAAGCTTTGTGCATTTAATAATCTAAATAATAACTGTAGTTACTATTAACTTTTTAAAGACAAATATTAGAGGTTATTTACCTCTTCACACTTGCATTTTAATAACATACTAAGCTTCAATCGGCACATTTTTATCACTTACCCTTTAATAAACATTGTATTATGCATAAGTGTTCATTTGAAGAATTCCCAGTTATCCATGAAGGCTCTTTTAAGGGGGGAAGATTCAAGCTGTACTTTTGCTATTTGATTTGTCTTTACAAAGACTTTGCTTCATTTTTTATTTATATTCAGTAGCTTATATGCAGAAATATACAATTCCCTGGGGGTTAAAAACCCACACTGCATCCCAAGGGCTCTGGAACCCCCTGCTATCACAGTGTTAGATGTAAAATAGGCATGCATACAAGCAGGTATGCTAACCTTATTTCCTCCACATCTGGTTCTGCGATCCAAATTGACAAACTGAATCAAACATTTGTTCCTAAAACCTTTGCCTCATATCACTGACTTGTTCTGTGGTGAAAAAAAAATAAATTATATTCCCTGTAGAAAACTATGAGAGTGCTCATTTTCCCACAGACCGCTTTTATGATTTTAATTTTTAAACATCTGTCTATTGTGTATGTCCATGCCATGGCATGTGTGGAGGTCAGAAGAAAACTTTCAGGGCTCCCTTCTTCCACCATGTAACATCAGGACTCAAACTCATGCCATCAGACTTGGTAGCAGATACATTTGCCCACTGAGCCATCTTGCTGGGCTTGTGTTTCTGATTTTAATATGACTTGAATATCCTAAAGGCTAAATGTTAAAGCTCAACAGAAGCTGTGTGATGATGCATACCCGTGATCCTAGCCTTTGGTAGGCAGAGGCAAGAGAGCTTGAGCTCTGCCTGGCCTACACAGCAAAACCCATCACACAGAAAAAAAGTCTAAACAAAAACAACACAATAGAGTTGCAGGGGTTGAAGTTGGGAGGGAGAAAGGAAAACTGGCAGCATAGAGTTCTTGAAAAGGGTGGGAGGCAGCTTGTCTTAGGGGGGCATGTTGATGTGGTCCAGCAGGCACTGGAGGATGAGGGCATCGTCCAATAGTAGCTTCTGCTTTCATGAAGGCTCGTGAGACAGAAGCCCTGGTTCATATCGTTAGTGAGAGATGGAGCCAATTTCTGAGGTCACCCACCCGGCTCATCAACACAGTGACATTTTATCAGAATTACACTTCAAGTTTTACTAGAGTTGATTTTGTTTCTAATACAGATATCATAACAGAGACACGTGTGTTCAGGAAAGGGGAAGTGGACTTCAAACACACTTCTTAAAGATGTCTTTGAGTTTTGGAAGTCAGGATCATATCATCCATATCTTCACTTGATCTTAGCCAAAAGCTTGGGCAGTGATTACACCGTCCATGCTTGAAAGAGCACCTAGGATTTTTTTTTTCCTCATTACTTTATAAGACTGAAAAGGAACAAATTCCAGGATCATGGGAGCTGTCATATTTGCATAAAATGCCACACTTGAAAAAGACTCCTTTAAGATTTTTCTATAAGTTTTGATAGCAGTTTTATAAGTATTGTGATTCATTTTTAAAACTATACAAGCCAGCCATGTTGAAACCTCCCTGTAATCCTAGCTGAGGCAAGACGTTCATGAGTTCAAGGCTAGCCTGGGTTAAACAGCAAGACCTTGTCTAAAAAGTAGAACAAAAACAAAAAACTTAAAACACACATTAACATAATATTCATTAAGAGCTAGAAATGATAATAATTAGCAAAAAAGAGGCCATGAACTGGAATCAGAGTTGGGGAGGGGCTTATGGGAGGGTGAGAGAGAGGAAAGAGAAGGAAGAAACACTGTCATTATGTTATAATCTTAAAAAACAATTTAAAAAGACCAATATGTGCTCCTCAAAAGTGTTAGAAAAATTATTTAATTTTCACGTTGAATTTATATTTTTACAAGAATTATGTCTTAGTGTAGCATATGCTATGCTCTGATAAAATTAAAAAAATTAAACTGCCCACTTCCACAAAACCTAAGTATCAAAAACTATTTATAGATTCAGTATCAACAAACTAGTACAGAAGTGGATAATTTCAGATTTGGAAAAGTGTTGTTTATCGTAAGAATGTAAAATTTCACTGGAAATGGACTTTTAGGGAAGGCTGGTTCACACAGGCATGGTGGCGCACACCTTAATTCCCAGCACTTGGGAAGCAGAGGCAGGCAGATCTCTGTGAGTTTGAGGCCAGCCTGGTCTACAGAGTGAGCTCCAGGACAGCCAGGGTTACATAATGAAAATCTGTTTCAATAAAGAAGGAGAATGAGGAAGAGGAGGACGAAAGAAAGATAAGTTGGAAAAAAAAAAAAAGAAAGGCTGCTTCATGTGTCCAGTATTACTTATTGCTAAGACAATATAGGGCTTGACATCAATTCTACTTCAACTCTACTTTCATAACTTTTTGTGGTTTTCATAACTTTTAGTGTCAAGCATCTAAGTCCGAGAAAATGAGTCACTATAAATAGACTCTTGTTACTGCAGTTCATTTCTTCCCATTCCGTCCTGAAATCACACGGCATTATGTAATCAACAATACCCAAGTATAACAGCTAGTCCCTAAATTTTGTTGAAAGCAAGCAGTTGAGACACTGACTACAAAACTGATTTGCTGCCTATTAATTATAGTCATTTGCTTTCTCATTTACTGGCAGGCATCTCAGGACTTGTCAAATTACTATTAATTGTGGCCAGTAACCCACTTAGGAACCTCTTTTCCTGAGTAGATTTGACAGGGTTCAGAAAATCAAATCATTACTCATTTAATATACTTTCCCAATGAAATAATCTTTCTAAAAATAGTTCAGATTTATCATATGCTTTCATCAGAGTCTTGGGGCTCCAATTTGATACCCAGCTCCTTTAATTCATAGTAAACATGCACCGTGCAATCTGTCTGGCTAACCCAGTTCTTATTTTCAAATCTATCAGACAAACTAGGAAAAAAAAAAAGCCTGACTTTTAATTTAAAGAAGCATATTGCTACACAGGCTCATAGAAGTCCTGCAATTCTCTTCCCTTACAGTGAGTAAACAGACAAAAGCTACGCAGAGACCTTCCAGGAAAGGACTAAACCCTTGCTGCTGGCATTGTGTTTCTGGCACCCGCCTTGTTACCGTTGCACAGGACCGCCCTTAGCGAGGCCATGCTCTGGGCAGGGATTAGCAAAGAGCTTCTGGGAAGCAATTGTTGTCAGTTCTGTTGCATGAATCTGTAACGTGGGATCAGCCAAAATGACAGTATCTAATACACAGCTTCTCCTTTAACAGAAATTCATGGAGGACGAGAACATCACTTGGCTACAGTGAGGAGCCTTGAGAATGAGGCTTGGCCCAAGCCACTATTGTACCTTGTCCTTAGGCAAGTGACCCTGAAGCTCACTTAGACTGAGGGAGAGATGCACCTCCTTGAGACAGAAGACTGGGGTAAAAATAGGGAGAACAGTGGGAGGCCTTCTGCCATCAAAAATTAACTGAACAGAGAGAGGCATTCCCTGAGCTGGGAGGGCTTGGGCCTTAGAAGATTGTTTGGAGCACCATGGGCTAACAGCAGCCATATCTGTAAGTGCACAGCCAATCGATGCACAGCAAACTGCTATTCAAGGCAGAAACACCAGAAGAAGACTGTCCCAAAGAGTACCAATTTCAGTGCGTGTTTATGGAGCCACTGGCAATGCATTTACTAAGCACAAAACCATCTGTTGGCACCAGGTGTGAGCACTTGCTGAAATTAACCAATGAAGCCATTAATGAAAAGATACATAAAAAATGGTAAATGCGTGTCCTTGAGACAAGGTTTCAAGGAAACCAGGTTGACCTTGAATTCTCTAAATGGTCAAAGGATGACTTTAAACTACAGGTCCTCCTGCTTCCTCTCAAATGTTGGCAGGTGTGTACGACCACACCTAGTTGGTGGGGTGCTGGGGATTGAACTCAGGGCCATGTGCATATTAGGCAATCCTCTGGACTCCTGGCCAAAGAATTTTTGATCAGAACTTTCATATGATGAAATCAGGGATGGGGCATTCACCCACAGCTGACAAAGGAAAACACAGGCCCTGGCTCCTTTCCCATCTGCAGTCCGCTCCATTAACCTTTTGCCTACAATTTCCCTGCAATCAGCTCTGATCACACCTCTCATTACCCACAATGACTCCAAATACAACGTTGATCACATGGCAATATTTTGACATGGGTGATGCACTGACTTTTGTGTCCTGACACTGGCTGCTGAGCTCATAGAGATTTTATGGTAATACCTCACACTGAAATAGATAAATAGGGCATATGAGATTTAGGCAAATCTCAAGAAGAAGATTTATTTTAAATGTGTGTGTGCACGCACCCATGCATTCGGTATGTGCCCACGAGAACAGGGGCCTTCAGAGGCCATTGGATCCCCTGGAGCTGGAGTTACAGGTGATTGTGAGCCAGCTGACATGGATGCTGGGAACTGAACTCTGTCCTTTGAAAGGGCATCATGTACTAAGCTGCTAAGATAAGCCCCTAGCCCCTGGTCCTTTTTGTTGTCATCATTATTTTTAAGGAGTTTAAAGTCTTCGAACTTTGAATTACATTGCCAGAATTTCAGATGAAATTATGACTTTGTTTACATTTCTGGTCTACTTTTCAGAATTTCCAAGAAGCCTCTGAAGGAAGATAAGAATCGAAAATAAGTCAGGTGAGTCTTCAAAGGGGCTTTGTGGGGGGGGGGGGAAGGGGGGAGATCAGGGGAGACTAGGAAGAGGAACTGCTCCTCATAAGATCTTTATCTAAGACCTAGGCAGGCACTCCTTTGTGTCCCCTAACAGCCTGCCTCAGGAAGGCTAAACTCTAATCAGTGGCAATTAAAAGTTTCACTGGGCACTATTAAAACTTTCAAAGTCAACGGGTTGGAGTAGCAGTGGCAAATGAGTGGCAATGGGGACTGCTAAATAGTCACTGTTTGCAAGATGCATCAGCCGTAGGAGTGTGCAAATTAAAAGATTTCTCCTGCGACACCAAGTCACTGAGAAACTAATTTAATCCCATCCCTAAATAATTAGAAGCTCCGTGCATTCATTAAGAACCAAAAATAAGTGCTTGCGCCATGTGCAGGTAAATGACAGCAGGGACGTGCAAAAGTTGTTTTCTAGTTCAGTCTCGGGAAAAAAAAAAATGTGTCTTTTTTTATTGGTTGAAGGAAAAAAGTTCCCTGTAATAATTTTGTGGTTATGCTCTCGTTAGGAGCCACGGGAGAGCTTAAGAAGCCCAGAGCTCTCATAAAGCATCCTGGTATTTCCATCGCCTCCTCAACAACAGTTTTATGATAAAACTAACATAATGAGACAGAAAGCCCTTTAGCCCTTCTGCCTGGGGACGCTCAGTGTCATTATACGCATAGACGTTAAGACAGACCTTATACCAAATGTATCAGGTAGCTGGAGGTCCACACAGTTTACCCTGGATAGATTTCCAAAGAAAGAAGAAATGCTGCTGGAATCAGGGCGCGTCACCATGCAGCCATCCTGCACTGCTTTCTTGCAGCGCACCTGAACCTCTGCTGGAATCAGGGCGCGTCACCATGCAGCCATCCTGCACTGCTCTCTTGCAGCGCACCTGAACCTCTGCTGGAATCAGGGCGCGTCACCATGCAGCCATCCTGCACTGCTCTCTTGCAGCGTGCCTGAGCTTCTGACCGGATGCTAAGTTTGAAGCTGTCTTGACCGGAGCTTTAGTTTGAAGCAGGAGGAGATGACTCTTTCCCTTCCAGACATGCGCTGCTTTCCTTACGTTCCAAGTCCTAGGATACGAGGAGATACAGTGCTGGGCTACTTGCCAACACTGACCTCCAGAGTGCGTGCGTAGAGAAGATAAAGCCAGTCCATCACGGCTCAGTGGTGAGACAGTGCAGACCGGAGTACAGACAGGGGGAGGGAAGCATCACTAAATCCCCAGAAGTTTTCGGAACGAGATTGTTAAAAAGGTGTTTGAGAGGCAGTTGGGTACCATGGATAAGACAGAGATTGTCTTTAAAAACTAATCATGACTTTTCAAAGCTTTTTCTGTGGGCTGGGGCTTAATGACATTGATGAATGGAGTGCCTGCTCTTCTTCAAAAGTTGTTCCATCTATAATACAACCAAGAGCCACAGGTCACAAAATATAGCTTAAAGCCAATGCTTGTAGTACCACAAACCAGGTTAAAACAATAGAACATGGCAGGACTTTGAAGGGCCCCATCTTGGAACTGCACATCTCTTGTTTGATGCCTAATCAGGACCCACTGCACCATCCCCCACCCTCACCCCTCCATGGGCTCTCCTCAAACTCTTTTTATCAGTTTCTGCTGCCATTCTTTCCCTCCTCAGCATCTTCTCACACGCCCTCTCCACTCCGCCCAAATCACCTCTACCTCAGAGCATCCTCATGCCAAGCTCTTCTGAGCAGGCTCACCGTTTGCCAAGCAATGAAAGGACAAAAGCTTACAGAAGAGAATGGCTTCAGGGAGCGATCCAGGTTCTCAGTCTCTCCACAGGTGTTTAGCCAACCAAATCATGCAAGATGGTTTAATAAATCCCCTTTGTAATGAATAGTCATTCTCTAAGTCCTGTTCCTCTAGGGAAATAGGGAATCCCGACTAATACAAGTCTCTTATTCAGTAAAGATGTCTTCCTCTTCCTTCCTTCCTTCCTTCCTTTCGGGGAAGAGTGTCAGCAAGGGTCAGGATATTGCTATGAAGCCCAAGTTGGCTTCAAACTCTGCACCCTCCTGTCTCAGCTTCCCAGGTAAAGGCATACAGGTATGTACCACCATGCCTGGAAAACTGGTGGATGTTCCTACTAAATAAAGACTAAACAATTCTATTTCAAATAAATGCTAAAAATATTTTTTACATGGATTTTTGTTGATGTTTTGAGACAGGGTCTGTGTAGCCCAGGCTATCCTTGAACTTACAATCCTCCTGCCTCAGTCACTTGAATGTTGGAACGACAGGCATGTGTCAAGTATCTTTTTAGATTTTAAGATATTTTTTTTAAAGATTTATTTATTATTATGTATGCAGGCCAGAAGAGGGCGCCAGATCTCATTACAGATGGCTGTGAGCCACCATGTGGTTGCTGGGAACTGAACTCAGGACCTCGGGAAGAGCAGTCAGTGCTCTTAACCGCTGAGCCATCTCTCCAGCCCCTAGATTTTAAGATATTATTGTATTTTATGTGTATTGATGTCTTACCTATATGTACATCTGGGCACCACATGCATACAAAGCCCATGCAGGACAGAAGAGGGTGTCAGATAACTTGGGACTTGAGCTACAGATTGTGAGCCACCATGTGGGTGCTGGAAATTGAACTTGGATCTTCTGGAAGAGCAGCCAGTTCTCTTAACTGCTGAGCCATCTCTCCAGGCCCATTAGTGCTATGGGGACCAGGCAAGTATACAGTGTACAAACAAACATACATGCAGTTAAAAACACCCATATACACAAAATGATAAAACAACAAAAATAAATTTTTAAAAAGAATCTATAGCAATAATTTGGTTTCTAAAAGATGACAGAGAATAGCCCCTTTGCATCTTTGTTTGGTCTCTGTTGAAACCTTATAGGTTACAATGAGTAAAAGAAGGAAGTATTGCTATGCATATTTTAGTGCTTTCAAAACAATAAACATTTTCCAGGCCCATTACATTTTAGGAATGTTTATATTCTGCTCCCGTAGTCATTGTGATTGGCAGGTGTCTGGAGTGATTTAAGTCACTAGAGATACAAAGGAGGAGGTGAAAGGTAGAGGGAGGGAGATCAGAATAACATAGAAGATGCATGAAATCAAAGCACGTTACATGGGTGTTGGAAATGTTATAATGAAACCCTTATTTTGTACAACTTTGGAGGATTTTCCCCCTTGTTTCTGAAGGAAAGATTTGACCAACAGTTTTAATTTAGTCCATGATGGATGAACAATTAACACATGTTAGTAAGATAAATAAAGCTACCAGAAACTAAGAATACAAGTCCTTTGCATGGATGTGGGACATGCCAAACCAAAGATGTCTGTTCTGTGGCTCTGAAAAAGAAATCGGGATTCTCTAAGGAGGTGAAAGCACAAATGTAGGAGGAAGGAGAAAATCCAGAGTCACACTCAATATGGAAGTTACTGGAACTTCATGAACACCAAGATTGGAAGAGATTCAAAGTTCCATGCTTTTGCAACTGGCAGAAGTAGATATTAATTAATTCAAAGGCATTAATTCACAGCCTCTGGAAGTGCAGAAAGTGGGGCTGGAGAGATGGCCCAGAGGGGAAGACCCCACACTACCTGTGCAGAGGACCCTCATTCAGTTCCCAGCATGCATAGCAGATGGCTTACAACTCCCTGTAACACTAGCCCCAGGGGACCGAGACCTTTCCTAGCCTCTATACGCACCACACTCTTCTGCATATAACCCACACATGGGCACAGGCATATACACATAAATACAAATAAAATCTTGGGTCGGGCATGGTGGTGTACACCTTTAATCCCAGCTCTTGGGAAGCAGAGGCAGATCGATCTTTGTGAGTTCAAGACCAGCCATACCTAAGTAATGAATTCCAGGACAGCCAGAACTACATAGTGAGACCCTAATAAATACCAAAATAAAATAAAAAAAAAAAAAAACGGACTGGAGAGGGAGGGGGAGAGGAGTGGGCGGAGGGGGAGAAGGGTGGGAGGAGGGGGAGGGAAATAGGAGGCTGGGAGGAGGCGGAAACTTGTTTTTTTTTTCCTTTTCTCAATAAAAAAAAAAAGAAAGAAAAAAATCAAAAAAAAGGAAAATCTTTTTTAATTTTTTGAGAAGACATTTCCAAAACAAAAGTGCATAAAATATGGAAAGGAAGAAATGTATTATGAGTTGAAGAAAGGCCTGGGAAACAATTTAGTAAGGAAGGTTAATGCCGGATTCCATACTATTAAATGGCAAATGGACAAACAGTTAGTAAAAGAGAGTCTAACTGGATTCCTTAGAAAGTAAAAGAGTAAAGGGGAAAGAAAAACAAAAGTACAAAAACAAACAAGCAAACAAATCGGACAACAACAAAACACAAATCAAACAAAGAAGACTGGGGGAAAGGAAAAGCACAGATCAGACAACTCCGGATCAAAGGTGGGAGGGGATTGGTCAGGAAGGAGAAGAGGATCGGTAGAGAGAGACAGCAACAAGAAAGCATAACGGGATGAAAAAGTAGAGTCACCTTAAACCGCTGATGAGCGTGTTCACACTGTGAAGCTGTCGGCTACCACAGAGCTATTTCAACTGCGGTCCTTCTAAAGGATTGTCGACAGAGATCCAGCTTAGTCAGGAACCTATGAGCCAGAGATGAGATGAGCAGCCAGCAGCTTTGCCCGTGCCTTCTCTGCTCCTACTGATGCGCTAGCCCTCCGGAGATGTACAAACTTTCGTTAGATGTAGTTGGTTATGGTATGAACTTGATTTTGAAGTCACTGTAAGAGAAACTGTTCTTGGAGTGATTTGCCAATGTTTCAGATAGGTTGGGCAGCTCCCCGTGCCGTCTACATGGTAGGCTCTGCACATGCGTCTGGGGCTCCTTTTTGGACCCTCTGTGTGTGTCGATGGCGCCTTTTTCGGTACTTCTCAACGGCTGCAGCCCGTAAAGCAGTAGAGTTTGTCAGCAGCGCAAGCAGACAGGAAGTGCAACAGCAGTTCCTCTGCCTTCAGTCCCTCTGAACACAGAGTTACATCGCTTCCCTGCTACCCGACAAAAGCGCTGCTTTTCTTCCTGCGGAGCTTTCAAACCTAATCTGTCTTCTCGGATTCCTTCATCTACCCACCTGGGGACGCTGAATGAAGTGTACAGAAAACAATGTAACCTTAGTTTTACCTGATTTTAAATTTCTAATGCTTTTTCTTCTTTCATATCTGAATTTAATATTCTTCACTGTGCCATATGGTCTGGAGAATGATATCACTATACTGTATGTTTCAAATGGAGGAGTTTGCTAAGGATATAACAAGCCAAACAAAAAACTAAATTGCAAATAATTGATAGATAGCAAAGTATTTTCAGATCAGATACTCGAATCATCCATCACAAATTGACTGGCGAAGCCTCGTTAAGGCAGTCAGTTGGCACTCCCAATGGAGTCCCAGTTGGAACAGAATGTCCCCTCCATTGAGGCTTCTGATTAAAAGAACAAATAGCAACAGTTAGCTATGACATCATCAAATCTGGCATTCACGACATCCAGCAGATGCCCCCTAGGAAGCTGAGGCAGTCAGCTGACCTTTGCTGAGTTCTCCCCAGGGCTGAACTTCCAGCTTCCCTTTCCCACTTTAGCACCTCCTGCACTGGATGAACTAGCAGTCGCCTAGCTGTTCTCAACGGCACAGTGTTTTTATCCTTGGGCTGCTCGGTCTTCTCTGTCCTGGAGTTAGAGGGGTCAGTCCCGCCCCAGGCAAGAAGCCTTGAAGGATGCTTGTCACAAACATGCTTGGGTATGCACAGGAGGTGGGGACAGCCCCATTTGAGCCAGTTTCTCACCAAGTTCAAACAACACATGACAGTTACCAAAAGAATCCACTAAAAATGGGCCCCAAAACCAAAATTGTTGGGATAAATATTAACAGGGCAGTGATTGCTTTCTTGAAATTTATCTTCTTGGCAAAGGAAGGGAGATACAATTTAAGGAGCTGGTTCTTAAGATGGAAAAGCTTGGGCAGGGTGTAGGTAAAGAAGGTCAGAAACAGGGACTCTTACTTCTCAAGATCAGAATCAGTACCACACACTCCTTGTCTGAGTGTCAGACTCTCCGGTGAAGTGGCCAGGCCTGTGAATCCCAAATCCACAGAGCAGGTGAACCTGTGCTGTGCTCAGTCCTTCGCAAAGGAGACTTACAAGCAGTGTCTAAGCACAGAACCTTCTCTGCATCACGGGCACGCCTTTTTCTTGGCATCCTAAGAGGACCGCAAGGGGGTGGGGGCTAAAGGATGAGCGAAGGCATCTGAGGACGCTCCAGGAAGCACCTGTGAGGGCTCTGTGCAGCTCTACACACGTGACTGTAAATCACTGACAGCAAATTAGAAAGTGAGTTAACAGCAAACAAAAGATGGCTCGGCCATCAGGAGTGTTTGCCTCTCTTTCAGATCTGAATTCAGTTGGCATACACATCCCGCAGCTTGCAACCACCTGTAAACTGTAACTCCAGTTCCAGGGGATCAGAGTCTCCGTTCTGGCCTCTGAACAGGCACCCATGTAGTACCCCCACCTGCCCCCACACACAAAAATAAAATCTTAAAAATACACAATTCTTTGGTATACATACAATTTTATCATTAAAGATGAAAGTAACTTGGCATATAAAAATGGGATGTTCCATGGTGTTGTGTGACAAAGCTTTTCCTGAGGCGATGCCACACACATGTCTACTCAACCCAGACAGGGAGCCCATGACAGATATCCCCAAAGTCCAGATACCCCCAAAGTCCAGATACCCCCAAAGTCCAGCTTGGTGAACCAATGAGTTTTAGTGGGGTCACTTACTCATGTAAGTATGGAGTATGGGTGAGGGGTCACTTACAGGAGAAGAGATGACTCAATGACAGCTGTATCACCTGAGCCCACACCAGCACTAGTGACTGCTCACAAAAACTGAGAACCTGGAGCACACTCTGCAGTCTGAAGGAAGGCAGCTCAACAGGCTGGGTAGTGTCCCTTCCAAGCGCCGCAGTTGGTCCAAACCTCTTCCAGGCAGTGCAGCTGGGTTCTGCTTCTTCCAGGCGGTGGGTGTGGTCTCAAAGTCTTTGCAGCTTGGCTCACCTGAAAGCCACACTAGGCAGCTTTATTGCTTACTCTGGCGGGGAGGGCCCAGTGAATCCTGCCAGTTTCAGGGACTTCCTGGAGCTATTCTGAGTTGTTTACCTCCCTGATTAAAGACGCCCAGCAGGATGGAATGTTTCAGTCTTGCAGGAAACTGTTATTCAACACATGGAAAGGGAATACCAGGGAAAGAGCATCCAAAAAGAAGAAACAGTGTCAATTCCTCAAAAAAGAGGTCTTCCTCGCTGAGGAAATGGAAACATATTTAACTATCTTCCCATGTGCTAGAGGAAGGTATCTTCAACAGACATTATTCCCATGTTCAAGTCCAATTCGGCTAAGTATGACTGGTTTATTGAACACATTCTAATTCTACAAAATTCTTTTGAACGTGTTTTTTGTCTTCTGAAGTTTGCCTCCTTGACCAATAGAATAAACAAACTAACGTTATTTGATAACTAACTTTGTATTTAAAGGTTTAAAGTTTATGTGCTCAGGAAAACTATGTAGAGAACAAAATTGGACTTCCAAATGTTAAGGGCTGCTAAGGGTTAATTTTTATAATTGCCTAAGCTGTTAAAAAAAAAAAAAAAACCTGCTGTTTCTGCTTCTGTAAACAAACGCTTGCTTTGCAGGATTTGACCTTCTGTTTGCACTGCACAGAATGTAACTTCGTGTTCTTTCCAAAGCCTGTGACTGAGGTGGCCGGGCTCTGTAGTTGAGAATCCGAGTCCTGGGTGTAGACCTGGTGCTAGTGTCTGAATAAAAACCTCTTTTGCATGGTCAGACTGGTGAATCTCTGAACCACCCCAGACCCATAATACTGGGATAGGAGAGACATTTATTTCCGAACCGGTTGCTAGGATGCCAGGTGCTACGTTACAAATAGCTCTGAATTTCTTCTAATGGTGGTTTGCAGCTCATAGGTCACAGCAACACAGCTTCCGAATGTATTAAAAGTTACAGAGTCACGCACCTTAAAGAGACAAATTCATGGTATCTGAATTATATCTCAATTGGTTTTTGGTTGTTCCCCCCCCCCCCCAGAAGAACAGTTTACTCTTGAATTTGAATTAAATAGAGAGACACTAAAGCTAACCAATTGCTGGATGACATTACTTGGTCTGGATTGTTTGCTAGCTGGTGTGGTCAGCCCAACCTCCCCCATTTACTTCAGTCGGAAGAGTTCAGTTTCTGCCTTGCCCACCTGTTAGATCTGGATGCTATTCCGGCTGAGCCTGGCTCTTTTTATTGCTCCTGTAAATATGCATTGAAGCTCTCGAATAAGGTACAGAGGCAATAAACATAATGAATAGATTAATCATAAAATCAGATCATGAAAGGAAAAGAGCAAATGACTGGCATGCGCTGTTGTCAGAACAGATTCAGCCGCGTGAGAAAAACAGCCTGTTGGAGTCGGCTGCCGCGGAACGGCAATTTATTTAGAAGGCAGCAAGTGCCATTTCAGAATGGATGCTCTTCTGATAAAAGCAATGAATATGGATGTCTGGACCCGTTCAGGGTGAGGGGGGTTGCCTAAAGATCGCTCCCAAGATAACACAATTGATTCCGGTCAGAACTGCATTGCTAGATGACTCAGCCTGATGCGCTGGGCACTCGCTCTGCTGTGGCACCCTTTAAGGCCTGAGGAAAGACGTGGTCTAAGAGGACTCAGGATGCAGGGACTTTCGTAGTGCTCCTTCACTGATGTATTTTATCAACTACCACAGTGATTATGTTCCTCTGAATTGTTCACTCCAAAATGAGAACTCAAGGCCAGGTTTTCCATGAAGAACAAAAGAGCCGTACCTACGGTCTCTGCACACAGGAAGTTAAAGTTACAGTAAACAAGAGTGCCCCGCCCTCCTCGCCTTTTCCACCATCTTTCCCAGCATGAAGAGGCATGAGTGCAGCTGTGAGCCTTGGGGGACAGGGCACAAAAAGAGCTGCTTTAACTTGGAAGTTCAGAGTCCCCCAAATGGCTTTGGGCTTTTGCCCCTTGGGGGAAACATTTAGGAGGCAGGGCCTATGGAGCTCCTTGGGTCGTTGGGGGCACCCCCTCTTCTGATTGCTTTGTGGGGCCGTGAAGTGAGACATGCCCACCACGTATCCCCTTCATGTCTGAGGCCCAAAGCAAGACAGCCCATTCATTGCCTCAGCTGAAAACCTCCAGAACCACAGCTCGAGCCTTTTCACTTCCTAATCGTCTCTTGTATTTTGCATCAATGATGGAAAGCTAAAAGACATAAACACCATTCTTGTATTTATGGTAGGAGCCAGCTCGCTTGAATAACTCCAGGCAGGAGCTGTGAAACTGCCAAGTGGGACAGAATAAGGTTTTGAACCCAGGTATATACAAGTCCTGACAATTATTTCACCTAGGGGCTGGAGAGACAGCTCAGTGGTTAGTTAAGAGCTCTGCCAGCCCCTCCAAAGGTCCTGAGTTCATTTCCCAGCAACCACATGGTGACTCACAACCATCTGTCATGAGATCCTTTGCCCTCTTGAGGAAGAGACCTGGTCAGTTGTCCTCAACTTAGACCATAAAACCCAATACAGACAAGTTCAACAGAATCACCATACACTGGCTGCGCATGTGTGCTTCAGCATTTCCAGGGCATAAATTTCATCCATGCTTATCAGCCTTCCAGGCCTCAGCTTCATCATCTGCACAGCGGAGATGTTCTTATTTGCTCCATGTGAGCACAAGATGCTAAATGAGACAGGAGTTTCGGGCACAGAGGGCTCATCAGTGTTACTGTCTCCCCTTAAGTATTCCACCTATTGTATGGGGGTGGGGGTGATTTAGCTACTAGCTCAGAACAGCCAAAGATAACTACACGTACCCAGAATATAAACAAACCCTGTTTTGTAAGTATGAACTGTATTTGGAAAATGAAGACAAATATTGAATCCATGAGTCAATATTCTTTCTGGAATTCACTTCCTATGAATCATGTGCACAGCCCACAACTGACGCAAGTACCCCTCACTTAAAACTCACTGCTAACTGCCCCACGCGATGGTGTCAGCCCTCCACCAACTGTGCCTTGTGCCCTGCAGATTTCAGCGGGGGAGCTGACTCTAGAATGGTGGTAAGAAAGAGGCCCTCCTGGCCCGTCATTCTGCCCCCAGAATGGTTGTGGTTATAGAGGTGACAGGTTTGTTAGGACGGATCCACAGCTGATGGACTGACTGGCTCCGCAGCATCCTTTGGTATTAGGCATCTTGGAGTTGGGTGGGAAAATTAACAGTCAAAAGCAAAAGAAACACTGCAACATACAGCTGTGCATCTCTCTGACTTTCTTCTTTGAAACTGTGGTAGCAAGCAATCATTGATGGTCTTTCTTGGTAAGTATCCCCAAAGTTTTAATTTGCACTTCTAAAAAGTTTGTCTTATAAGAAAATGTGGGGCTGAAGAGATGGCTCAGTGTTTAGGAGCACTGGCTGTTCTTCCAGAGGTCCTGAGTTCCCATCAACCACATGGTGGCTCACAACCATCTAAAATGAGACGTGGTGCCCTCTTCTGGCTTTCCAGCATACATGCAGACAGAACACTGTATACATAATAAATCGGTAAGTAAATAAATCATTAAAAAAAGAAAGAAAGAAAAAAGAAAATGTGTACCAAGACCTGTACAAGAGTCAGTCAGTCAACATTCTAGCATGGAGTGGGGAAGCATTCACCTGTAACCGAGAACCTGTGGACAGATAGTTGGCTGCTTCTAGGGGAGGGGGAGTCAGTTTTCTTTAAGGGTCCTGGTATGTGGACCATGCTGCAGTGCACAGCCCCACACTCAGGAGTATATGCACAGCACAATAGTTATTATAAAAAGAAAACACAAATTGGTAGTGTTAGGAAGGTGAGGGTGGTTGGAAGAGGAGTTGTGGGAAGAGTTGAGGATGAGCAAAATACATTGCATGCAGTGCTCAAGGAGCTAATAGACATATCACATTCAAAATAATATGTGCACTGCTCCTTTCAGGGGAAGAGCTCTACCCCTTCGCCGACTTGTGGAGCAGCAGTTTGAGAGAAGTCTTTTCTCATAAACTCCAGGCTCCCTGGTGAGGAGAAGCTGTTTGGGAAGAGAAAGAGCTCACTCTGAAAGGATAAAAAACATTACTCCTTTACAAAAAAAAGAAAGTCACGAAGGTTCCTGCCCCTGACGGTGACAGCTAACAAGGCTAATTGTTCTCCTTCTCCGTATGCTGTTTATTAGTAAAAGAAACAGCAGGTGAGCCTGAGGGGGAGCCGAACAAACTCTATATTTAGTCTTAAGAGTCAGGCAGGGAAGGAAGGCCTGTGGCTGGGACCAGAAGAAGCTGTGGCAGATGGGCAAACTTTATATTTATATATATATAAGAGAGTCTGAAATCCATGCCTTACCCCAGTAAGACAGTCCAGGGATGACGGTAAAATAAAAAGTCAAGATGAGTTTAGAAGAAAATCTTTCGTGAAATCACATGACACCAATGAGGTGCATCTGAGCACAGACAGTGAGCCAAGGGAGAAGGTTCTTGACCACACCCGAGCACTGACTTGTTAGAGTCTTGTGTCTTTGGTCTCTTTGTTAACATCATTTTAAGCAATGTTTACCATCGTCTATTTAAGGAACAAGGAGGATAGGGATTGTATTTTATTTTATCATTGTTGTGTGGAGGGGGGTTGTGAGCACAGGAACATATGTCCTAAAGTGTGCCTGCCGTAGTATATGTGCAGAGGTCAGAGGGCCACTTTCAGGAGTCATGGGTTCTGAGGATTGATCTAAAGGCATTAGTCTTGTACTGCAGGAGTTTTCCTGGCTGGCTTGTCCTGGCAGCCCCGTTACCATTCATTTGCTTTCAACAGGTTCTCGCTATATAGCCCTGGCTGGAACTCACAGGGATCCCCCTGCCTCTGTCTCCCAATGCTGACATTAAGTGTACCCACCATGTCTGGCCTATTTGCTTGTTTTCAGATGAAAAACAGTGCGCTCTTTCCTTTTCAGTTGCTTTTGTTGTGAGACCTTCGTACACTGTGTGAGTGATTGGCTTAATAAAGAGCTGGATGGCCAATAACGGCTAGGCAGGAAGAGGTTAGGTGGGACTTCCAGGGACAGAGAGGATTCTGGGAAAAAGAAGAAGGCAGAATTGCCAGCCAGACTTGAAAGAAGCAACATGTACTGAGAGATGAGGTAATGAAAACTAAAATAAATGGGTTAAGTTATAAAGCCTAAAGTGGGGCAAGCTTAAGCTAAGGTGGAGCATTCATAGTAATAAGTCTCTGTGTTGTTATTTGAGAACTGGCTGGCAGAGCAAAGAAAGACTCCTTACAGCCTGTACTTAGGGTTATCTGGTTCTTTGAGCCACGAGAGAAACAATTATGAAGCCAGGAACAGGAATGAAAGCTTACGAAAGCAATGGCCTATGTTTCTTTTTCTCTGAAAAAGACTGTTTAGTCTGATTTGTATTGCTATAACAAAATACCCAGGGCATGGGCAAGGTATCTAATTAGGGTTATTTGGCCCGTGATTCTTTGGGTTATTGATTCTGAATGACATGCTGCCGGTTTCCTGGTGAGGGCCCTCTGGCTGCATCCTAACAGGGCAAAGAAGCAAAAGGTGAATGGGGTCCTGCAGCTGAGGTCAACATTAGAATAATCCAGGACAACGAGAGCCCTAACTCCCTCCCAAGAAACCGTGTTAATGCATTTATTTATATAGTAGATTCCCCATGACATAATTGCTTTCTGCTAGCTGTCTCTGGAAGGTTCTCCCTGCTCAACATCATCTGACCGGGGATTGCATACCCAAACCTCAGCAAAGGCTAAGGCTGACCCAGAACTCTGTGCTGTTCTCCCTTACATTATTTATTTCTTATTTGGTTCCTTATTGTCTCATTTTGTTATTGCCTTTCCAGGTTGGAATCTAACCAAAAACATCTTGCTTCGTATACATTCAAATTATTATATAATACATACAGAGCAAAGCAAAGTGTGGTAGTTTGGATAAGGGCGGCCTTCATAGGTTCACATAGGAAGGCTTTGTTACTACTTGGTGGGACTCTTTAAGGAAGGATTAGGAGGTGTGGCCTTGTTGGAGGAGGTGTGTCATTGTATATGGTCTCTGAGGTTTCAAAGGTTCCCACCAGGCCCAGTCTCTCTGTCTCTGTCTCTGTCTCTCTCTCTCTCTCTCTCTCTCTCTCTCTCTCTCTCTCTCTCTCTGCCTCCAACTTTCAAATAAGATGTAATGTAAACACTCAGCTACTGCTCCAGTGCCATGCCTGGCTGTCTGCTTGCTGCCCTGCTCCGCCCCATGATGGTCATGAACTCACCCTCTGAAACTGTAAGCAAGCCCTAATTAAATGCTTTCGTCTATACATTGCCTAGATCATGGTGTCTCTTGACAGTGCAAGAACAGTAACTACGACAGATGCCAGTAGTGTTGTGATCCAGCTGCCCTCACTCCCCCTGACTGACAGTGGAACTTCCTTGTGATCTGTATTTGACAAGGATGTTTGTGTTCTTTCTGGCTGGTGGTTTTCCACAGAAGCAGTAGAGGTATAAAAGGCTCAGGGCAAAATAAAGGTTGCTGTTCTTCCACCTGAAAAGAAGCCTCTGTGTCTCAATCCCAGCACACCACCTCCCCCCCCCCCCACCCCGCCAGTCTCAGCTATCCAGGCTGCACTGGCTGTGGTAAGTGTGGATTTGGAGTGAGCAGTAAAACCATGAAAAAAGGAAAGGGGGAGTTAGACTAGACAGTTCAGAGCAGAGCTTTTCTTTGGTATAGGTATGAAAACCCACACAGGAGGAAGGACAGGACCAAGAGTTCTCATTAGTCCAGACGGCACAAGCTTAGCCACATTAGACCCTGTCACATGCCTGGACACTTTCTGGGTCCTGACCTCATACATTCAGGTCAGGACAAAGTGATATCTGGGAAACTTCCCAACTTCTATAATGGGCTCATCATAAAACAATGTCTTCTTCTGTGACCACAAGACTCCTTCGTGTCCTTTTTGGCATCTATATGAAATCCTTTTGTCTTTCAGAAATTCCAACATAACCTCAACTTACGGAAACTGTAGTCAATATATTCTAAGGTCTGCTGGAGGAGACTGTTCATTTACTCCACTAATATTCTTTTTTTTACTTCCTGCCATGCTGATCCTAATATTGTTCCAGGGACAGAATGGAAAATAAAGAAATGGCGTCCTGTCTTCCTGCCATATGCCCCGCGAAAGATGCCATAGGAGGAATATCAATTAAAGACAGGGTATTAATGCTTAGAAACACAAACACAAAGGAAGCTCATGGCAATGAGTTAGGGTACCTGACTCGGGAGGGAGTTAGAAAAAACTTCCCAGAGTAAGAGGTATTTTAAGTGAGACCTAGACATGAAGTAATCCTGTAGAGATCATCAGGCGTCAGAAACAAGCTATAGAAACTCCCACTGGGGAAAGAACTCCAGTATAGCTGGAGAATGATGTGTGCACATGTGTGCACGCTCATGGAAAGGGATAGGAGGATGCACGTCAGAGATAAATCATTGCTGACCCAACAGCCACTCTCTGACTTCTTACTAGGTAAATCCCACTTCTGCAGGGAACCCCAGCTCCCCAGTTAATCTCAGGAAAGGAAAACCCTCATCCAGCCTGAACTATAAGTCATGACTGGGAATGGTCCCTCAGGAGGCTGAGGCAGGAGGATCCCATATTTAAGACCAGCCTGATATACATGGTGAGATCTATCTTAAAATAAAAGCAATTCTTCAAGTCAAAACACAACACACAAAAGTAGTAAGGAGTCCCATTTGGAGGAAAGAGTCAGGGACAATGAGAGGGGGAGGAAAAGGAGGAAAATATGGCCCCATACATTGAATGTGTATGTGAAAAATGTCAGAAAACCCACTATTTTATTTTATTTTATTTTTGGTTTTTTTTCGGGACAGGGTTTCTCTGTGGCTTTGGAGCCTGTCCTGGAACTAGCTCTGTAGACCAGACTGGTCTCGAACTCACAGAGATCCGCCTACCTCTGCCTCCCGAGTGCTGGGATTAAAGGCGTGCGCCACCACCGCCCGGCCCCACTATTTTATACAGAAAACATATTCTAATGACTTTTTGAGAATATTTTGATTTGTGTCTTTGTTGCTGTGATGAAATTCTCTGCTGATAGGATAACATTCTCTATTGCTAAGATAAAATCCTTTGTTGCTAGGATAACATTTTCTGATGCTAGGATAGCATTCTCTGTTGCTAGGATAGCATTCTCTGTTGCTAGGATAGCATTCTCTGATAAAAGCAACTCGAGGGGGAAAGGTTCATTCTAGCTCACTGTCAGTTAGGAAGGCGGAGTCACATGAACAAATCTGGAAGTGAACTTCTGTGAGTCAGAAGTGCTGCCCAACGAGCTTCTTGGGAGCGAATGCCAGGTAACTGCTCTGGAGGCAAGGTACTTTGAGACACGTGGCAATGGTCTCTACCCGCTGGGATCTATGGCATTAGCAAAGTCCTGGCCACGTGAGCTTGCTGAGGCATTTCAAACATCTAATGGCTGTTCTAAGGAAATCAGTATGGAGATTTGTTAATGAATAACAACTAAATGTAGATTTACAATAGGATTGCTATGCCAGTCCTATGAACATTCCCAAAGGACTCTAAGTCAGCCAACAACAGAGATCGGCACACCTGTGTTTAATGTCTTTCTTTATTCACAGTAGCCAGGATGAGGAATTGATCTGGGTGTCTGAGCAAAGAGAGAAAAGGTGGTATATATACACAATGGAGTTTTATTCAGCAAGAAAGAAAAATGAATTAGTTCATTTGCAGGAAAAAAATGGATGGAATGGGAGATCATTTTTAGCCAAAGAAGCTGAATTCAGACAAATATGGTATTTTCCTTCCATATGTGGAATATTCCCATATATGTGCATGAAAAGGTCTTAGCAGGAGGAGGGAGGGACAACAAGAAAGCATAGTGGGTGGGGGACATGCTACAGTACATGAACTATCAGAATGAAGACGCCATTATGAGCTCATCGCTTTGTCCAATGAATGGTCTAGTAATCATACTTTAATACTGGTTTTTCAAGTCTAATGGCTATGGAGACCCTATGTTCTTTGTATTGTCATGCTGTTGTCCAGAGTGAAGAGAGAGAAAAGGGGGAAGGCCCTAGTTCCAAAGTACACAGCTTCCAGGCAGGTGACTTGCAGCGTAAGTCAGCTGTGTGGCTCTGCAGTAGAGGAGTGACGTCCCCGCCTTCCTCCATGCAGTCTCCACCCTTTGTCCTCCTATATTCTCACCCTTCTGCACACCTGGGGATCACCTGGAGTGATTATTCATATCCGGTTCCCATGCCCAACCTCTAGTGACTTCAACTCACAGGTTTGAGGCAACACCATGGACTTCTCATTTTAGACAAACACCACAGCGATCCAAAAGCACAAGCTCCCTGAGCCACACCCTTTAAGAAGTTGATAGTACCTCAATGATGTCAGGGTCCTAATAACACAGCCAGCACAGCTATTCCTTGTAGCTGTGTTTAACTCACTTCATATGTCTCTGTTATCGTTACTTCATTTATTAGCTCAAATTTTCAATGAATGTCTACTTCTTTTGCATGATGTTTTACCTATATTTACCAGTCTCACCCTCCACATTGAAACTGACACTTCCTACTCATTCTTGATAGACTCTTCAGACCACATCCCTGCAAGCTCACTTCTTTTCTTGATGAGCTTACTGCTGGTAACACTTACCTGATGACCGTACCATTTTCGTCATTTGGCTAACACAGTCATGAAGGAAGAATAAGGAAGGTTGTTCTTTCTTATGCAAGCTATGTCTACTTTTCCAGGAGCAGGGTGTATTATAGTAAGTATTTGGTTGAGTAATAGAGAATTCAGAGTCCTAAAGTAACTATAAGCGCTAAAACGTCATAAAAAAAACTCACCAATCTAGGTGTGTCAGGAAACTTAGAGATTGTCTTAATTTATAACTGGTTGGTTGTAGTTACATAAACTAGTATTTATTAAGTACCTACTATGTGTGGGGGCTTTAAGTGCTTTGTATGTATTAGTTTGAGTAATTCTTACAATAACACTTGAAAGAATGTTTCTCCTGAAAGAATCAGTGTCTAAAATACATCTCGATGGGCTTTCCTGGTCACCGGGAACATTATATTCACGAAGAGGAATAAACAGAAGACCATTTACCTGATCTCTAAACCCAGTACCCAAGTTTGGGATGAGTAAGAGTCGCTTCACAACCATGTTTACACAAGGAGCCAGCACATCCACTGATAGGAAAGCTGAGTGCTGTCTGCCACTTCGCCCCACTGTTGTGTGTGGTACCACAACTCACAAAAACAATGATGCAACCACTTCCACAGAGGACAGATGGAGGATCAGAACATCTTGACGGGCATTTTTCTGAAGAGCATAGACGATATTAATATACAGAAGATATTAATATCCAGGTAATGGAAAAGCTTGAAGGGCTGTGAGATGAACTTGTGAGGACGGTGTGGCTGTAAGATGGACGTAGGCAGGAACTGCGGGGCCACTCCGGCTGCAAATGGCCCACTGTGTGTCACCACAGAGAATCTTGTCCCAGCATAGATGTGGCCCAATAGCAGGCAGACTAAATGCAAGGCAGTGGGCTTCCCATCACCTGGAAGAGAATCAGTCTTACCTGCTGTGAAAGTTTGGGAGGAAAGTCCTTCCTGGATGTGGGGAGGAATCCTGTGACTTCTTGGGTCCCTTTAAACTTCGAGAATTAATTTTTCCAGTGTAAAAAAAAGGTTATGTATTAGGGAACTGTTGTGCCTGCTATACTACAGTCATGCTTTCATAGACAAAAGTAAAACATGATTCTTGCTTTCAGGTGACTAACGGATAGAAAAAGGTTAAAATAAAAATGGCGGCTGGAGAGGTGGCTCAACAGTTAAGAGCACCTGCTGGTTTTGTAGAGGACCTGGGTTTACTTCTTAGCCTCTGTTTAGTTGGAAGCTTCACCCCAGTCCCTGGCATCCATATACCCAAAGAGTCTGGAATGTTTGGGTCCAGGCTTCACCCCAGCCCCTGGTATCTATGTATCCAAGGAGTCCGGAATGTTTGGGTAGAAAGTTCCATTCCAAGCCCCTCCCCTGGGAGTTGCCTCAGTCCAGACTTCACCTCTGAGAAAGCCTGCGAAACAGTGACCCCTTCTCAGAGATGCTCAAGACACCCCCACAGGTATTTAAACTGTCCCCCATAGAACAAACACGTGATTTCTCAGTCTTCCTTCCCCATCTCCTCTCTGAGGGCTTGGAAGGCCACTGGGGAGCGTTAGTATCCATTAAACCTGGGCGTTTTCTAATTCGGTTTGATTTGTTCTGATTCGGATTATTGTATTGGTGTAGAGGTTTATCAGGGCGCAGAAAACTTTTCAGCCTCCACATCAGGAGGCTCAAAACTCCTGTATCTCTGCTTCAGGAGATCTGATACTCTCTTCTGGCTTCTATTGCATCAGAAATGCATTTGATGTACATACATACATCCTCAACATAGGGGATAAAAGAAATATTGAAAGAATACAAGAGTGAATTGTTCCAACTTCCCGGTTACAAAGCTGGAATTAAGTTGTCAACAGAGAGGTTCTGAGGGTCTTAGACAAAGGAAAAATGTAAACACAAGTTAGTAAAGTGACCCTCTACAATGTAAGATCTTTCCCAGACAAGATTCCCATGGCCTAGACTGTCCCTCAGAGGGAAGTTATTCCTTTGAGCTAGGCTTGTTTGAATGGCCTGAAAACAAAACAGGCTGCTCAACCCACCTCTCTGTGCACCTCCAAAAACCCAAATCCTCACCCTAGAGCTCTCATCTATAATGGGCAACAAGGAAGGAAGAAGTCTCTGCTCCGGCTTTTCATAGGAACTGAGCCTCTCTGCCAACCCTGGGTCTTCTCGCCCGAGAGTAGTGGACACTGCCACCCTACTGGAGGCGAGAAAGGAAGCTGTCTGCGGGAGGAAGTGAAAAGAAAGAACTGGGGATCCATCTGTGTGTGCTGAGGCTGCCCTTCAAGAGTTTAACCTGATGGTAAAGATCTGGCCAACTTCAAGCCAGACCCCTCCTCAGGGAGAGGTTTTTGTCATCCTGTGTCATCCTGAGAGAGGGCCACAGTGAGGGGAGGCCTGGAAGAGAGAAGCCAAAAAGGCCTTTGACTTGCCCCTGGAGGTCAAAGTGATGCATTGGCTCCTGAGGCAAATGCTGCTTGTTTTCCAGGTACCCCATAGGCCCATGGGGTGTGTCCACCACCTGCAAGCATCTTGAAGAAATGTGCTCGCTGGGCTGCAGCTTCAGATTGAACATCCATCAGATTCTGAGAAAATGACTTCTTAAAAAAAAAAAAAAAGTCAGGATGAGATTTGACTGAGCATAAACTATGCGGCAGGCACTTCTGCACCTATCAATAAATTAGCACGCTCACTCCCGTAAACATTCTGTGATTTAGGGACTCTTGGTAGAGTGATGAACGCATTTTTGCTTTCCGTACACTTCAGCTTCGCACAGATGTACTCCTGTTCAAGCTGCGGCGAACTGTTTAAGGGAACAGCGCCGCGCGTGTGGCTGTTAGTCACCACAGGTGTGCCTGTTGCACAGGTGTGTTTAAGCTACACCTAGGAGATTTTCCTCTGTCTTCTCTGCGGCCACTCCCAGGATGCCGAGGGATTCTGGGGAAGCACAAAGCCCTCCTCCCAGGGCCCATTCTGATGCACCTCCTCTCCTAGGCTGGAATGTCACTGCTGTTCAGTGACTTCCCTGACATCTCACTGAGTTGTAGAGAAATGTCTAATCTAGCGAGTGACTTCACGTTCCTTAAGGCTTCCCGGCTGCCCCCGCTCAAAGAGATTTTTTTTTCTCCAAGACCACTTCACTGTTAGCAGATGGCCATTCTAGTACAATATTGCTCCCCCTTTCCTTTAAATGGATGCTCCCCTGACTTCGTTCCAGAGAGACTCAGTCACCATGGCAACCACTGCCGGCTTTGGTTCATTTCCTCAGAAACCCCAACTAGCAGAGAGGTGGTTGAATCGGGGAACTTATGCAGGAAAATTCTGGGAGCTTTTGATTCTGGGGGCTAAAATCTTGGAGGCAGCTCCAAATTTAAATCACCAGGAAGAAGCTGGTCCCTGAGCTCAAAGGATAAGCCAAGGAGGGTCCAGAATCAGCAAGCTGTTGTCCTGGAAGCTGCGGGACGGTGTCACAGGGTTTGTGAAAACCCAGAGAGGGTCAAGAGACCCTGCGGTCACAGGCATTATTACCCTTTGTCTCTGTGCTTTGAATATACAGCGAGGCCGGAAACCTTAAAGGAAGGAAATGGGTGGTCCAACATTGCCTCTGCCTTCCCTGAAATCTCCGAGCTGATGCACTGAGTGATGTGGGTGGAGAGGGACAATTCAGGTCTGTTTAGCAAATGGTGTTGTCCTTTATGAGCCAGACACTGTGCTCCATTACAGGATAGGAAGGGAGACAGCACAGACTAGGCCCGAACGAGGGACGCTAACACACTCACAGAAACCAAGACATTCTAATTAGACCGTAGTCAGCTATTCGGAAGGCCTGGTATCTCTAAGATCAGACAAAACAGAAAACCAGCGAGGAGCCTGCTGGATTTGGAGAGCCCTGGCCAATAGCGAACCTCTGAGCCTGCTGGATTCGGAGAGCCCTGGCCAATAAAGAACCACTGAGCCTCTACAACCCCTCCAAGCAGCCAGAGATTTTCATCCTATTTTCAATCACTCCACAAAGAGACCATAAATTCTCCTAGGAGACACTCATCCTTTATGCACGCGAGTGTTTGAAATGTTAGCTCCCATCATCTGCCTCTTCTTGCTTGCACAGCAGCTGAGAAAGGACTCTCCTGGCCAAACCTAGGGATGATAATTAGGGATTGCTCAAAAACCAATGGAAGGATTGTGGTAAGTGGATGAGTTTTGGTTGGTGAGTTTTAAATCAATTTGAAGCAAGGTAGATGTTTGGTTGGAAGCATCATCTCAGCCCCTAACATCCTTATTCTAAGGAGTCTGGGATGTTTGGTTGGAAGCTTCACCCCAGCCCCTGGCATCCATTCTAAAATGTTTGGGTGAAACTTTCCACCCCAAACCCCCTCTCTTGAGAGTTGGAGCAGTCCAAACTCCACCTCTGAGAAAGCCCGCCAAACAATGACCCCTCCCCAGAGAGGGTCAAGACCACTCCCATAGGCCATTTAAACTGCCCCCCCCCCCCCACACACACAGAATGAACTCTGGTGGTCTTTCTGGTTCTTCTTCCTCCTCTCTGTGATTTTCCAATCTTCCTTCTCAACTTCTCTCTGGGGACTGGAAGGCCACCCGGGAACATGGAATCCATTAAACCTGGGCCTTTCCTAATTTGGTTTGATTTGAATTATTGCATCAGTGGAGAGGCTTATTGGACCATAAAAACTTTACAGTAGACTCATTTGGAAGGAGTCTCAAATGAGAAAATGCCTGCATAAGACTGACTTATAAGCAAATTTGTAGGGCATTTTCTGGATGTGGGAGGGTGTTGGAGAAGGGTTTCTGGCCACCCTGCTAGTTTAGCCCCGAAATAATCACACAGAAACTGTATTAATTAAATCACCAATCTACTGGCTGTGGCTTACCAGGTAAAGTTCCCAGCATTTATCTCCGGCAGGCTACATGGCTTCTCTCTGACTCTGCCTTCTTTCTCCCAGCATATAGCCTACCTTTTTCCACCTAGTTCTGTTCTGCCCTTGCCCTAGGCTCAAAGCAGTTCTTTATTCATTAACCAATAAAAACAACACACAGACAGAAGGACCGCCCACACCAGGAGGGCCCAACCCACTGTGGGTGGTTGTCGCATACCACCTCGACCAGCAAGGAAGACAAGACAACCGGAGCTCTTCTTGCTAGCAGTTTTATTCAGGACCTTGTTCTCTTTCTCTCTCTCCCTCTCTTTCTCCCCCTCTCTCTCCCTCTCTCTCCTTCTGGGCAAACCTCTCCCAGCCCTTAAAAAGGCATGGGCTACCAACCCCGGATTGCCACGTGGTCACTGCCCATAGGTCCACGCATATGTAAGCAGCTGACAATCATTGCATGATAATAGTATGAGTCAGGCCTTAGCCATAATAGAAGTTGATTATCACAGAGAGCACTCGCTTTCGGGATCGCGGAGGGCGGAGCCCAGCACTATCAGGTGTGGCTCCACGCAACTCTCTACATCACCATCAGGTGCGGCTCTACGCAGCTCTCTACAGGTGGTACCAACCCTAGGCAGGTGGTTCTGAGTTGTATAAGAAAGCAGGCTGAGTAAGTAATGAGAAGCAAGCCAGTAAGTATTATGCCCAGATCACGGAGTCCCTCCAAAACAAACTAGGAGACAGAGTCCTGTATGTAAAAGCTAAGACCCTTTATTCTTATACAACTTTGCAAACTCAGACTCCCTGTGTCCAACGTATTGGAGTGATCTTAGAGCTCTGAGCTTAGTTAGGGTGGGTTTTTATGGAAGCAAAGGTAGGTATGAGGGGTTTCTAAGGTTTAAGATCCCTGATTGGCTGGCATTTGTCTAGGGGTGTCCTGGTGAAAAGTGATGTGTGTGGTACAACGGTTGAAACATTAGGAATTTTCTCTGGATGGTCTGTTCCTGGGTGGTGCCTGGATGGTCTCAGTTTGTGGTCTTTCTTGGAACCAGGTATTGCCTTAGGGTAAAGTACTGAGACTCGAGCCTCTATAGAGCTTGTCATGGCGGGTCCGACAGAAGTAGTGTTCTTCCATTACCTCTGCCTCAGCTCCTGCCTTGAGTTCCTGCCCTGACTTCCCTCAGTGACGAACTGTTACCCGGAAGGGTAAGATGAAATAAACCCTTTCCTCCCCAAGTTGCTTTGGTCGTAGTGTTGATCACAGCAAGAGAAACCCTAAATGTGACCCATATAAGAAAAATTGGCAACCCATGTAAGGAAAATGGGTAACACATGTAAGGAAGAACAGTAGAACACAGGCAAAACAGTGGTTTATTTTGCCACAGGGATTTAGGAGAGGAATCGTTGACAAAGCTTCATAGGGGAGAAAATAAAGAGTAATGTGTACTCAAATTTTATATCTAGATATTTTAAATCATGTCCTCCTCTTGGGAAAAATAAAAAATAGCAAATATTTCTATCTGAAGGGAAGCGTTTATTCAGAGCAGTTAGGAGACTGCCCTAAGCATCCAGGTTCCCACTGTTCACTCCGCGGGACGCATGAGAACGAAGGTGACAAAGACTGTCTGATGTGGAGTACAGACCGGGGAGGCCAGAGAGACAAAGGAACCCACTGGTGATCACCAGGTCTTTAAAAACAAAGCCCTGGAAACAGAATTAAATGTGGACAAATCTATCAAGAGAAGGAAAGACACATCCAGAAAGCTAATTCCTTTATCTCTCTGTGCCTCGGCCACGCTTGCTAGATGAACTCTGCCTGGTTGTGGTTCTGGGTGTTTTTATTAAGACTGTGTGCGATACAGCTTATTCTTTCTTAACCCCAGAAGGCAGCGAGCAGGCACCGACTCACTCTTCATATCCCTTAAGCTTACATGACTTAATTTCTTTCTTCTCATTAAATTAGAATTTTTAAAAAAAATGTATTATTAGTTTCCTCAAAGGGTTTTGGAGAGATAAAGAAAGCCATCAAATCTTAAGAGTGTCACAAACCTCGGGGACACACATGGCACTCAAATACTAGAGATGATGTCTAATGATATCATTTTTTTAAACATCTTTCATTATTTTGTCATGTCCTGAAATCTCATAAAAGCATAACAGAAGTGGGCTTGGGAATTTTACCAAAGTGAAATGTATAAAGGGGGAGGAAAGGGATAATGGTTTCCTGCATTGTCAGTACTGTTCATTTCAAATTCCAGGAGTAAAATATTGGTCAGGAAGCACAGTTAAATGAGTCTATATAATAGATGCTAAGCCAGGATGCTTAAAGTTGGCATGTTTTAATAATGCAGACATGGAATCAGCATGGGGCTGGAGAGAGGGCTCAGAGGTTGGGACAGCTCTCTGCTCTTTTAGAGGACCCAAGTTCAGTTCCCAGCCAACAGTACCCTTATTTCTAGCTCCAAGAGGATCTGTTGCCCTCTTCTGGCCTTTGCGGGTGCTTATATGCACATGTACATACACATAAATAAAAATAAAATAAATCTAAAAGCAAGCAAGCAAACAAACAAAAACAGTAATCAAAACCTTCAAATTTCCCAATGGTGGACTTTCTATACTATCCTAAAAACATGCTCTGGGGCATCCCTAACTTCAGATCATCAACCCTGCTAAAAGCATCTGAAGGGCTGTAAGTGTCTGACCTACTGCCTTTAATTAGCTAGGGTGTGCATCTCTGGAGAAGGGGAAGGGCACCAAGAACTCTTTGATGACAGGAAACACAGTGATTAGGGAGGTGACACGGCCTAAGATGAAGATTGGAAATGACAGCTCTGCTCAGGTTTGGTTCAACCCGAAGAAAAACGCTGCTTCGTTCACTGACACCAAAATATTCACCTGCACCTCCAGAGTGATTTTTCTCTTCCTCGGTTCAGCCTCGGAGATAATACTGATGATTGCCAGCGATGGTAGTGAAAGCCAGACTTAATCACCATAATTGACAATTAAGTTGGGTAACAACACAGAGACAGGTGATTTCACACAAGGCTAATGAAAATGGGCTATTAAAATCCACACACGTTTGGTAGCAATTATGAGCTCCTGGAGCCATTTGCTTTGAAAGGTGCACATTTCACAGGCGGCTGCCTGCCAACAAGGCAGCTCTGAGCAGGACCAAGGAAGAAAGAGGAACTGAGCGAGTTGTTGGAAATTCCAGAAAGCATCATTGCTTCCGGGCAATTTGCTCGATCCTTTGCTCCAGCCCTTGTCTTTTAGATCCAAAGAGAGATGCAAAGTTCACAGCTCCAGAGAATAACACCCATTCCCTACAGAACCATCATGGAAATGGGCAAGGACGAGGGTATTGGGACCAACAAATACAGGGTTGCAAGGCACAGGGGAAGCCGTGGCCCAAGTGCTGGACCAGATGAGCGGGGGATGGATTTCCTGAAGAGATCTTTTTAAAGTACTTAAAAATCATTGAAAGGACATTTAAATATGTTCACTTATTCTTGTTTTATGTGTATGAGTGTTTTACTTGCATGTATGTGTATGCAGTGCCTGTGGAGACCAGAAGGCTATGGATCCCCTCGAACAGGGGTTACAGGTAGTTGTGAGTGGCCGTGTAGGTACTGGGACCTAAACTCAGGTCCTCTGCAAGAACAGTAAGTGTTCTTAACCACTGAGCCATCTCTCTATTCCTCTGCTCCCTATTTTTAAAACAGGACCTCATTATGGAGCCTTGGCTCACCTAGAACTCACTATGTAGACCAGGCTGGCCATAGACCAGAAATCTTCCTGCCTCTGCATCCCAAGTGCAAGGTTTAAAGGTGTGTGCCACCAAGAAAGCCCTAAAAGCACTTTTTTTCTTAAAATTTTCACAGATTGTAAAATGGAAGTGATAATGTTTCCTGCTTCTTCAGGATGGCAGAAGAGTTATGAGTTTGGATCCAGATGGCAAGGCCACTGGACTCCAGTTTCTCCCTTACAGTCAGTTGGCCACCATTTTGAAAGGTTCTGTCTTTTAATATACTCTCTGGAGTGACCAGTTAGTAGGAAAGGTAATCAGTGTCTTTTATTTTTGTTTTTTTAAGAAAAACTATTCTGTTCATTTCTTTTCTTTCTTAAAACAGAAAACCAGATCACAAAGAACAATAGTAGCACGTGTATGACGTTGTGAGCCAGGAGTGGTGGCTCCTGCCTGTCATCTCAGCACTCAGCAGTAGAGGCAGGAGGGTCAGGACTGAGAGCCTAGCCTTTCCTACAGTTTGAGGGTATCCTGGATTATAAGAGATTCTGGACGGGGTGGAGTATTCAGATATAGCGGCTACATGTTCCTCTTTTTTTCACTGTGACAACCTCTCTCTTTTCATTAGGCAATTCTCACTAAAAGTAATTCTTGATGCCATTAAATTAATTAATATCTGTCATTTTTTAAACTGTTGAACGTTGCCTTTAAAAGGTCTTGTTTCCTGTCACTGCATTTTTGAGTTTCTATTATTCCGTTTCTTCACCTCTTCATCTCTGCAGCACAACAATCACATTTATCTTTTCTGTTGTATTTGTGGTTGCCTTAGAGTTTGCCATGCAATTTTGCAGTTAGTGTGTCTACCTCTTTGCGAATGGAACAAGTACAATATCATGGGCTCTTCACACTTCTTTATTCCCTTCTCTAATCACTCCCTTGTCATTCATTTCTCTTGTCTGTGACATATAGTCACCCGATGGACCGTCACTGTCATTAAACAGTTAACTTTACTGTCGATTCATGTTAAAAAAAAAAAAAAACAAACAAAGTATTTGATTATACCTTTGTTTATCCCTTTAACCCTTTTTTATATCCGAATTTCTGGCCTAATCATCTTTCCTGTTCCACTGACATCTTTAACACTGTGGCAGTGTGGGTCTGCTGCTGCTGGTTTCTCTGTTCCTCTCCTGTAAAATAGAACTCCTAGGTTACAAATGATTCTCTCATTTTAGAGAGAAATGTCAGTTGGGACAGCCTGTCTCACCTTGGGCAAGCAGTGTCTGGAAGGAGAGATTGCAGGAAGGGAAGTGTGGTCTATGTGCTGCTACCATTTTCACATTCCTAAGACCCTCACCCCACCACGATGATGTGGGATGTCCTTCTGTACATGTGTTGCTTTTATTGGTTGATGAATTAAGCTGCTTTGGCCTATAGCAGGGCAGAATATAGCCAGGCTGGGAGAGATATAGAAAGAGAGTAGGCGGAGTAGAAGAGACACCATGTAGCTACTAAAGGAAAAAGATGCCAGAACAGAACCTTACCCAGTAAGCCACAGCCTCATGGCAATACACAGATTAATAGAGATGGGTTAATTTAAGATGTAAGTGTTAGTTAATAAGAATCCTTAGCTAATAGGCCAAGCAGTATTGTAATTAATATTCTGTGTGATTATTTTAGCCTGGATAGCCGGGAAATGAATGAGCACCCTCAGATTACACACAGCCAATTTTTTTTCTCTACAGACTCTTCAGCTTCCTAAGGGAGAGAGTGTGCCAACAAATACATTCCCTCTGTCGAAAGGTCAGGCTCCTGTCTCTTTTTGTCTCCCGTCCCTACAAGCTGCCTCAGATTCTAACAGGAGACAGAGGATTTGGAAGGATAATTTCAGTGGATATAGAATTCTAAGCTGGCAGATTTGCCTCCATCGGTGATTTAACTACCTTACCAACCCTCTTCTTTCTGATGAGAACTCATCTATGATCCTGCTTAGTTCCTTACAGGCTGGTTATGTTTTTTTCTTCCCCTTTCATTTAAGCTTTTCTCTGCGTTGGCACCTCTAAAGTTTGACTGTCGTGCAGCTTGGGCTTTGTTGTTTGGTCGGTGGTCTTGTTTCACTGTAGGGCGCTGAAATGAAACCAGGGTCTTCAGCATGAGAAGCAAATGCTCACTGGTCCTCTATCTCTGAATTCCCTGCACTGGAGAACTAGTGCCCATTGTTCAGGAAAATCCTTGGCCATTCTTATTTCGTATATGCCACCATGTGGCATTTCAATTACGTGTATTATTCCTTTTGAAGGTGTACCATCATTCTTAGATGACTCAGTACTGCAAGGGCATAGTGAAGTCACTGGACGGAGCTACTCTGTGGGTAGAAAGGAAGGTTTCTTAGGAATCAAAGTGCCGAGACCATCTCTTGGGGACAGAGAAAAGAGCAGAGTGGTAGACTAGCAAGCTGATTTTTATATGACCGTCTGCAGTGGGGTGTGTGATTAGGGTGTCTTTGAAATGGTACAGGCTGTTTAGATTGACCACAAGTCTCTGATAAAGTGGTTTCTCTGAATGGCAAAACTTTGCTACAGAGAACACACGCTTAGGAGATCATTTCAAAGGACTTACACCCCTGATGCCCACCCCAGCACCCTACCCAAAACGCCAGTGACTTCTAAAGACAGGTTCCAGTTTCATTGAGAGAAGTTGGTTGGCAGTAGATGGATTTTTTTCTTTGGGCTGCCAGCTCACAAAAAAAAAAAAAAAAAAAAAGAAGACACAGAGACTATTATTAACTATGAAAGCCCAGCCTATTGCTTAGGCTCTTCCACTAGCTCTTGTAACTTAAATTAACCCATCTCTGTTCTTCTATGTGTTGCCATGTGACTCGAGGCTTTGACCTCTCCTCCTGCATGTCTTGCTTCCCTGTGTCTGGAGGTAAAATCATCTAAGAGTGGGAAGCCCTTCTAAGATTGCATTCACAGGAGATTTAGCTCCCAAGTTAGCCTTTGGATCAGCTTCTAGTTGGCGAGTTGCTATTGTGTTATTGGCTTTGGCAGTTTCAGTCCTTTATACCTGCAAGTTCTATGTAATTGCCTATCTAGTTTTTCGGTAGTGATGGATTGCCCCGGTAATCTTGGCTTTCTGATGAATCAAGGAAAGGTTGGTATTTTCAGTTTATTTGGATTTTTTCCTGCTGTGGGGATAGGAATGGCAACATGCAAGCACAAAACTGCACCTGGCAAATACTTCTGCAACACTGATGGCCCCTCTTTAAGTCTTCCTTGATCCCTTAGAAGCCACACAATCCAGGGTAATCACTAAAAATCTCTTAGCGTTGCCTGAACTCCAAATTGAAATTAGAGTTCACCACGAGGTACTTCCTCAGCTTCCTGCCCTGTGGACCACCCTCTTGACCCCATCAGTGTGCCAAAGGAAGAGGAGTTTGATGTGGGAATGATTTCTTATTAATAAAGAAACTGCCTAGACCCATTTCATAGGCCAACCCCTAGGTAGGCGGAGAAAACAGAACAGGATGCTGGGAGAAAGAAGCTGAGTCAGTGAGTCGCCATGGTTC
>NC_022022.1:5629992-5631203 GCF_000317375.1 Microtus ochrogaster
AGAATAATAGAAATGGGTTAGATCAATATGTAAGAGCTAGCCAATAAGAGGCTGAAACTAATGGGTCAGGCAGTAATTAAAAGAATACAGTTTCCGTGTAATTATTTCAGGGCATAAGCTAAGCTAGCCTTGTGGGCGGCAGGGTCCTGGGGATGCAGCCCAGCCGCTCTTATTTCAACAGACCTTCTGAAATGACTCCCTCTTGTTTGCACTAACCCCCAAAACTTCCCACCTCTTTCAGTGGTTTGTCCCCATACACATACCCCCCCCAAGTGTGTGTGTGTGTGTGTGTGTGTGTGTGTGTGTGTGTGTGTCCTTTTTCTCCTTTAGCCATTGCAATTGCATAGACTTTGCATCACAGTGACAAATACCTTAGAAAAAACAGTTTAAGAGGGAATCAGTTTGCTCTGGCTTAGGATTTCAGAGCTGCTAGCCCACCACGGTAGAGAGGGCATGATGGGAACACAGCGGCTCTGTTCATGATGGCGAGGAGACAGAGAGATGCCCACACTAGCAGACTCCTTCCTTCTGTATTCCATCCAGGCCTCTAGTGTATTTGATGGACACCTAGAATAAGGGGCTTATCTTCTGTCATGGGGCCTTGTTTGTAAAACAAGATTCCTATGAGATTTCAGATGCCCTTACTCAGCCGTATTAGTCAGTCCAGTATGGATGTCTGTAGAGATAGGCTGTCTCCCAAAGTAGGTCTGCCTCACCTTGGGCAAACAGTTTCCAGAAGGAGAGTCTGTAACAGACCCTATAGCTGCAACAATGTCTTCATCCCCGAGCCCATCACCCTGTCCCTTACAAAGGGCCACAGTCAACTTGCCCCCTGAAGACCCTTCTCCATGTGGGAGAAATGCTTCCTTTGCCATGCGTGCTAATAAACACAGGCCTGTTTGTTGAAGATCAGGTGCTGGTTTTGTTTTTGTTTTTTTTTTTTACTCTTTTTGGTTTGGGGGGGGGGGTTGGGGGGCACCCAACTCCCAAATAAATCATACATAGAGTCTTTCTTATAAAGGCCCAGCCTTAGCTTGGCTTGTTTCTAGCCAGCTTTTCTTAACTTATCCCATCTACCTTTTGCCTCTGGGCTTTTCCTTTTCTTTCTTCTGTGATCTTCCTTTCACTCTTACTCCATGGCTGGGTGGCTGGGTGGCTGAGTGGCTGGGTGGCTGGGTGGCTGGGTGGCGGGGTGGCTGGGTGGCTGGGTG
>NC_022022.1:5631595-5633970 GCF_000317375.1 Microtus ochrogaster
GGGTGGCTGGGTGGCTGGGTGGCTGGGTGGCAGGTGGCTGGGTGGCAGGTGGCTGGGTGGCAGGTGGCTGGGTGGCAGGTGGCTGGCCCCTTCTTTCCTTGCCGCTTCCTTTTTTCTCCTCCCAGATTCCTCCTCCTATTTATTCTCTCTGCCTGCCAGCCCCACTTATCCTTTCTCCTGCCTCGCTATTGGCCGTTCCAGCGCTTTATTAGACCATCAGGTGTTTTAGACGGACAAAGAATCACAGCTTCACAGAGTTAAACAAATGCAACATAAAAGAATGCAATGCATCTTTGCATCATTAAAACAAATGTTCCACAGCATAAACAAATGTGACACATCTTAAAATAATATTCCACAATATTATCAGACTCTGGTATCTTTCTCCCTTCTGTCTTTGTTATGCTGTCTCAGAAATCTAACATCCTTGCTCCTGAGTTTGAGATGCCAGCACAAATGCACTGAGGTGTGCTTTATTAATCTCTACATACTTCTCAAGCCATTCAAGTGGACAATAAAGATTCACAGGTCTGGCGAGTCCACTCCCTGTTGAGTTGGCATCCAAACACATCTCCCATCTTCTTAAATCATAGCATACCAGTGATGCCCTAAAATCTCATGTTCATCCCATAATGCAAAATATGTACTCCAAGAATACCTATGATATTAACAGTTAAATATTGTTTAAAAGTCCAAGTTCAAAGTTTTCTCTGAGGCTCAAGATAAATTCTTTAGAAATATGCTCCTATAAAATCAAAACAAATTGACTTCCAAAATACATAGCACAGAGTATTCTCTTTCCAAAGGGGGTGGGGAGGATTATAGCATAGAAAGGAAATACGGGAAAGCAGGACTGAAATCTGCCAGGACAAACATTAAACCCTGTAATTCCATGTCTAGTATCAAAGGTACATGGCATAAGGTGAGCTTCCAGGGGCTTCAACAACCCCAATCCCCAGGGCATCGCTCAGTGCCACCCACTTCGCTTCTCCCTGTAGTCGCTGCCTTCACCTTTGCTTGCAGAACACCACGTGTCTGGCATCTCCAACATCCTAGTGTCTCCCCCATCTCTCCTACTTCACTCTTACAGCTTGCTGTGCTGACCTCTCTGGACCTGCCTGCAGGGATCTTGTTCTCACTGTCACTGCCTGGCCTCCTAGGACTTTCTCTGAAACCCGAGCAGAAGTTTCTATGACCGCATAACTCATGCAAGCCTGGAAAATGAGAATCCTGTGGAAAATGCCAGGGTCTACTGCCAGCTGCAGCAGCTGAGACCCTTGTACCTTCTGCTTCTACTTCTGCTGCCCATCAGAGTTCCTCACCTATAATCAGAGTTAGTCCGAAAGCGGTATCATACTGGAGTCTAATGATAATAAATGCTCATTCCCTTCTGACCGTTCAAAATACATTTTATATTATTGTTTGGGGTGCTTTGTGGCTCTTGTAGCTGTAATCTGACGTCATCACACTGCAGCCCTGCAGCATTTAAAATCCTGTGGTCAATCTCACCCTTTCATAGGGTTTGCATCTTTAGATGTGACCTCCACAAGTACTTTTAGCTTGCTCTGAGATGGGACAGGACAGCAAGAGGTGGCAGAAGTAGGGGGAAAGTTCTGATGTCTGGGTGGGTGGGGCTGTGTTTAAGTCTTCCCATGGAGAACAGGTCTTTATAATGGAAACTACCTAGGGCTTATTCCAAATGGTTTTCCCTCCACTGTCAGAGCCACAAGGAGGAAATATTTCCTTGGCTTGTCATAATAAAGACAACATAGTTTCTGGAGGAAAAATGTGGGCCTTAAGACTGTGACCTCAGCAGTTTTTTGCTCATCTTAGAGCATACTCAGCCTCCAGCAGTTCATCAGAATTAGTGTTTAAAAAAAAAATAGCTTATTTACTTATGTGTATGGTTGTTTTTTCTGTGTGCGTGTGTGTGTGTGTGTGTGTGTGTGTGTGTGTGTGTATCACATGTGTGCAGTGGCTAAGAAGGCCAGAAGAGCGCACTGGATCCCCTGGAGTTTATAGACAGTTGTGAGAGGCCATGTGGGTGCTGCAACTGGAATCTGGGTCCTCTGGAAGATCAGCTGGTACTCTTAACTCTCTAGCCCCCAGAATTCATAGTTTAAGGTGTCTACCAGTTTATAGCTGGAAAGTTCTGCCATAGTAGGTAGATCTGCCTGTTTCTGTTTTGGGGTTTTCTCCAGATTTCTATGTTGATCACTACATGGCAACCTCAATTTTATGATGAATTTCTTGTCTACAATCCCTTTTAAGATGTCTTATTCTAGCCGGGCGGTGGTGGCGCACGCCTTTAATCCCAGCACTCGGGAGGCAGAGGCAGGCAGATCTCTGTGAGTTCAAGACCAGCCTGGTCTACA
>NC_022022.1:5634070-5636142 GCF_000317375.1 Microtus ochrogaster
CTGTGAGTTCAAGACCAGCCTGGTCTACAGAGCTAGTTCCAGGACAGGCTCCAAAGCCACAGAGAAACCCTGTCTCGAAAAACCAAAAAAAAAGAAAAAAAAAAAGAATACAGTGTCCTTGTAATTATTTCGGGGCATAAGCTAGCCAGGTGGCTGGGGTGCTGGGGACGCAGCTCCGCCGCTCCTATTACTACAAAAATTGAAATATAAAAACTTATACTTGAATGAGTTACTGGAAAATCGTATGTGTGTTTAGAACAATCTGGCAGTAAGACCCTAATTTTTACAATTACAAATTATATTCAATCCATATGTAGTTTATATGTTTCCAATGAAAATTTACCATTCAAATTGAGATAATTTAAAATATACATATTCCAAGTGTTAGAATGTAAAAAAGAAGGTAAAGATATCTCATTACTATTTTGTGATGTTATTTTACAATAATTTAAGAAATTATTAAAATTATGTTTTGGGGAGCTAGAAAGATGGATGGGTAGTAAAATCATCTGCTGCTCTCAAAGAGGACCAGAGTTCAAATCCTAGAACCCACATGGCAGTTCACAACTGCCTGCTACTCCAACTCCAGGGAATCTGATGCCTTTTTATGGGCTCCGTGGGTAATGAATGCATGTGGTGTGTGTACCCACACGAGACAACATAAAATTTAAAAATTATTGTGTCTCTGCCATAGTTAGGGTCAGTGTTGATGCCTCATGGCTCTTGTTGCTATCAATGGCCATGTAGGTGTCCGGGATCTGGGCCACCACCTGGGGCCATGTGAGGATCTGTGGACCATGCTGCTGCTGGGTCCATCGGGATGTAAGAGGACTGCACCTCACCCTTCAGGGCCATGATGACATCCAGGTTCAAGCTACTGCTACTGGCCATGTCTGAGTGTGTGGTCTTGCTACAGCTGGGGTCTGTGTTAATGTCCATTGCCCATGTTTCCACAGTTGAACCATGTGTTGAACCATGTGTTGAAGTATAAGGGCCATACTGAGCTGCCGCGACCTCTCAGTGGCCTGGGGAGAGCCACTCATTCTTCACTAAAAAGCTGACCCTACTACTCCTTAAGGACGCTGGCATGGCAGACCCTATGAGCTCAGCATGGGAGAGCTGGCCCCCTCCCTCACCAGGGGCACAGGAGAACTGGCTCAGCCCCTCGCCTGAAGGGGATCATCCCAGCATTGCAGACTGATTGACTCAGGACTTGGAGTTGGCACACCCCAACATCTACCTCACCTATGACTTGTTGGCATGTGTGAAGGGACCAGTCTTGAGGAAACATAGCTACATGATCTTCATGTATAATAGCAGCATATCAGAGAGGAATGTTGGTGGGGTCCAGTATTGTCTATGTTCTAGACATCAGAGGCCTTGAACCTGACCAACAATGCATTACACAATGAACACTGGCAAAGAAAACTGTTTGGACAAATGGTCTACTGCACAATATGCAGCAACAGCTCCCAGTGCCACGGAGACAAACGAAGACAAGATAGAGAACCAGGAGAGATGGAGAAGTGAAGTGCTTTTTTATTTGCTTTTTTTTGTTTGCTTGCTTTTGTATTTTTTTTGTGTGTTTGTTGTTACTTAATATTCTGTTGCAAGTTGCCACTTATTTGTCCCAGCCACCCAGAACCGAAATAATCACAAGGAAACCCTATTAACTAAATCACTGGTTGGCCCATTAGCTCTAGTTTCTTATTGGCTAACTCTGACATATTAATTTAACCCATTTCTATTAAACTGTGTATCCCCACGAGGTTGTGACCTACCAGCAAAGTTTCAGCATGTCCATCTCTGCCAGCGGCTCTGTGGCATCTCTCTGACTCCGCCTTCCTTCTTCCCAGCATTCAAACTAGCTTTCCCTGCCTATATAAGTTCTGCCTTGCTATAGGTCCAAAGCAGTTTCTTTATTCATTAATGGTAATCATAGCACACAGAGGGGACTCCCACATCAATATTCTTATTTGTACTTTTAAATTTTTATTTTTTTTAGTTCTTTTTTAAGTTTTTCTTTTTGGGGGGAGTGCTACAAGGATGAAGGGCAGATACAGAGGACTGGG
>NC_022022.1:5637011-5647340 GCF_000317375.1 Microtus ochrogaster
GATGATGGGATGGGGTTCATGATGTGAAATTCCCAAAGAACCAATAAAGGATTGTGTTAAATAATTAAAAGGTGTTTCATGTATTTTTGGTTAAATTTTTTAAATGTAAATATTAGCAATTTTCAAATTATATATGTTGTTCACAATGTCAATTGCCAATATTATTCTATAGTTTAAGATAAATATCTTTGGCTGATTATGGTATGCTTTTAAGATGATATAACATTTTACATGTGATTTGGGGTTTTGTTTTGTGTGCTTGATTGTTTTGCTTGGTTGATTTGTTTTTGTTTAGACATGGTCTTACCATTGTAGCCCTGGCTGGCTTGGAACTCTGGAAACAGATCAGGCTGGCCTTGAACCCAGAGATCCATCTGCCTCTGCCTTCCAAGTGCTGGGTATAGACTACTATTCCTGGCCTTCATATATGATTTGAAACCTTACAGTATTTGTTTCAACTCTTTCTCTTGTCCTTTATTGTCTTGCATTTTATTTCTGTGTTCTAAACAACATACTCAGTTATTGTTCTGATACTAATAAGCAGTTGTCCACTAAAGACCTCACGATTAGGAGACAAATTTTAACTAACCCACATGTATTTCATTTCCAGCATTTTATTTCTTTGTGTGGATATAGTGACATCATTCTGGTTTTGCCTGGAAGCTATCACGTACCATTTTTCATTGTGTGGTTTCACATCTGTTTAGTTATCTCAGTTTTTGTTTATCTGAAATAAGTTAGAATTTAGCTTTCATTTTTAAAGGATAATTTCACAAATTCTAGGTAGACAGGGCCTTTCCCCCTTTCCTTTCCCTACTTGAAAGCTCTGTGTTGGCTTTGAACTGGCATAACTGCTGATTGCTCTTAGAAATTCTAACCTTTGCTTCTTCCATTTTTTCCTGCATGTGCATAACTTATTTTTCTAATTCTCCATTTCAGGTTGATGATGTCTCTAGTTTTTCAATAACTTAATTGTGATATTTGTTGATATAATGGGTCTTTCTTTGGGTCGCCAGCTCCTGAATAATGACATGGGGACTTTTTATTAATTATGAAAGCTTGGCTTCAGCTCAGACTTGTTCTGAACTAACTTTTAAAACTGAAATTAACCCGTTTATATTCATCTGTATTCTGCCACATGGCTCGTTACCTCTCCTCAGTACCATCCATCTGACTCCCTCAGATGCTGGTGAATATCCGGCACCTCAGACTCTTTCCCGAGTTCCTATCTCTGCCCAGAAATCCCATTTATCCTCTACTGCCTAGCTATTGGCTGTTCAGCTCTTTATTAAACTAATCAGAATGTACCTTAGGCATGTGAAGTTAAACAGAGACACATCTTCACACAGTGTACAAAAAGATTGTCCCAACAGATTGAAGTGGTTTGGTGTGTGTGTGTGTGTGTGTGTGTGTGTGTGTGTGTGTGTGTGTGTGTGTGTGCGCGGGGGGGGGGGGCGCACGTGTCTATACGCGTGTGCGTGTTACTTGAGGTTGGTTAATTAAGGTTCCTTTTGGTTTTAGTTTTTGAGACGCTCTCTTACTATGTAGCCCAGGCTAGCTTATGACTTTCAATCCTCCTGTCTCAACCTCTTAAGTTCTGGGACTTCATAACTGAGGGACCATATATAACATTTCCGTGTTTTGCTATTTGTTTTGCGGGTTGGATCTAACCCAGGGTCGTATACATTCTGGGCAGGACCTCTCCCACTGAGCTACGTCTCCAGCCCCTGAGAATTTTCCCTCTGTGTTACGGCTCTCGCACACACCAGACAACACTGAGCCATTCTTCCCGCAAATGTTTTTCTGCCCCGATCGCTCACATCTCTTTCTGGTGATGATACACCACGCTGCATCAGTATTTCCAGTGCCATGGAGATTTTCCCTGTGCTCTTGCTCTCCCAGTGCACTTTGGATAAATATCGCTGCTGTGCCTTTCTCTATAACATTTCCTCTTGTGCTCTCCTAAACCCATGATAGGAAAGTGTTCATTTCTGGCGTATCGCTTATCATTTCTAGGGGTTTTCACTTTGTGCTTATATATTCTATTTTTCTGTCATACTCATTTTTCTCCACAGTCCTGAACACACGGGTGCATTTATAGCATCTGTGGCAGCGTCTTTTCCTGTTTGCTCATCCTCCCCCATCCTTTGAAACCCAGTTTTCATGACAGAGTCTCTCCTTGTAGCTTTGGGTTTCTTCTGTCCCGTGTGGAATGCGTCCTATTAGAAACTGCATGCTGTGACTTATACGCTGTTGGTTGCTTGATTTCAGTTTTCTCTTTTATTAAAAAAAAAAATCTGGAACTATATTCTTAGCTGCAGCTATTAGCTCAGGGTTTTTTTTAAATTTTGTTTTGTCTTGTTTTTTGTCTTTGTTTTTGTTTTGAGGCAGTATCTCACTCTGTAACTCTGGCTGGCCTGAAACTTGTGTAGACCAGGCTGCCCTTGAACTTAAGACATAATCTTACTCTGCTTCCCAGGTGCTGAGATAAAAGAGTGTGTCCCCAAATCTGACTGAGTTTGATTCTTTTGGAGCTTGGTTTTATGTTCCTCCAGGGTAAGTTTTTACTTCAAGACTTTACTGACCCCACTTCTAAGGCTTAGCCTTTTTGGGGGTCACTATTGGATGCTCTAGGGCTCCCAAAGTTTCTTGCACATCTTTCCACCCTCAGTTATTGGAGAGACAATGATATCTAGTTCACACGGTACAGATGCAGCTGTAGACAAATGGTGTGTTTTGTCTCATATTTAGTGAAGGGATCATCTGTGTGTTTACGTGTGCAAGCTTGGATTTTACATTCATATGATATGTTCTCAGATTGAGACAATGTGATCAGAGGGCATTTGTACATTATGGTTTTTTTTAAAATGATTCATTTTCTCCTAGGTATGTATGCCTGAATATAGGCATATGTATCATGTGCACACAGTCCTCAAAAGAGGCCAGTAAGAGGCACCACATCCCCTGGAGCTGGAGTTACGGGCCCCGTGTAGCTGCTGGGGCTCCATGGAGATGCTAGGAACTGAGGGTCCTGTGGAAGAGTGGTGAGTGTTCTTAGCTGCTGAGCGGCCTCTCTGGCCCTTGGACATCTGCTTTCACTGCTGTTGTCAAAGGCTTCCCAACAGGGTTTGCAGTGCATCAGCTCTCCATCAATTCTGCAGGAAAGCAGCTGTCCTCTTGTCTCCAGTAGACATTGGCACTCCAAGTCTTGGCAGCACAAGTGAGGATTACATTTTGTCGCTTTAATTTGTTTCCTTGACAACTAGCCGTGCCTCTGTTTACTAGAACTTTGGGCTTATTTTTTTTCCCCCTTAGGATATTGTCTTCTTAGGGTTTCTGTTGCTGTGAGAAGACACCATGACCACAATAATTCTTCTAAAGGAAACGATTTCATTGGGGCTGGCTTTCAGTTCAGAGGTTAAGTCCGTTATTGTCAGGGAGGCAAGTATGGCGTCGTGCAGGCAGACATGGTGCTGTAGGGGTAGCTGAAAGTTCCATAACCAGATGGCAGGCAGCAGGAAGAGAAGAGACACTGGGTCTGGATTGAGCATCTGAAGCCTCAGAGTCCACCCCTGGTGGCACACTTCCTCCAACAAAGTCACACTTACTCCAACAAGGCCATACCTGCTAACGGTGTCACTGCCTATGTGACGATGGGGGCCAGTTTTATTCAATTCACCACAGATACATTTTTAAGTGCTTAGTTTCTTTTAAGTAGAGATTTTAATTATTAACATTTTCGCAAAATCATCCAGCTCCTTTTTGTCATAAATTCGACACAGCAGCACTGCCGTGAAGAAGACCACTTGGACAGGAATTCAGGCTGGTAGAAAGTCTTTCTTATCCAGCCGGTGGGTACACTGAGTGTTTGTTACCTCAGTTGAGTCCTGAGCCTTTCTCAGGGTGAGCTCTCAAGCACAGAGGCACATCCTGGTGCAACACTCCTCGGTTAGAAAGAACAGCTAAGCCAGGAGCAGAGCTACAGAAGCCAGGAAGCAAGGCTAGTCTTTTAGGGGTTTCCCCAGAACTATGGACTGTGATGGATTAGGTCATTTTGTCAGTTGTTGTTGCCCATGTGCTGAGTTTCAAGGCCCAAATGGTACTTCCATCATGGCTTCTGTTGTGCTAAGGTCTGGGGACCTGTAACATTCCTCCACTGGTTCTATGTCCATGAGCTAAATTATGAACTGATGGGGGCCGGGGATATATTATCTCCTTAGGACTGGTGGATCAATATAATGTATTTCCTGAATAAGTACTCCATTGAGCAAGTCAGGTCCTTTCAGCAAGAGTAGGAGCAGAAGGATTAATGGCCCAGCCATGGCTGTAAGCTGAGTGGTTATCCAGGGGGAGCAGAAGAACCAAAGTTGATGCAACTGTTAGACTATTGATGTCTTCTTTTTCTTTCTTGAGGGATACTTTCGATCAGGTCTAAACTCCCTTTACCTATCCTGACTGACTGGCATAGGGGCAACAAGATTCTGCCAGTGTCTTACAGAGGCCTCCCTGTCTCCCAAAGAGGAGGCCCAGTCCTCTTTGATCGTGAAGAATAACCTTGGCTAAGGAATCTAACTGAGCTTCTAGACAGGAAGCAGAACTTTCTAGATGGCTCAGGTCTATGCCTGCTTGAACACTGAGTTCCTAAAAGTTTTATCTCCCATAACTAGGGCTGAAGTTCCAAGGGCAGTGGAGCCTGCTCCCACCAGCCGGCGGAATGGGGATGGGAGAGATTGCTGCACCTGGGGAGTCTCAGAATCTACGGGGGGGGGGGGGGCACGCCTTTCTTGTTTATTATAGATGAACACCTGTGGTATGACATGCATGAGGACATAAAGACTGGGTTCTTCTGCAGTGTAAGCAACTTAGAAACTGTAAAAAGGACCTCCGTATAGAATCCAGCTCACTAATAAAGACTTTCTGTTGGCTTAAACCTGTGTCTGAGTAGTCTTCTCTGGGCACCTCCTAAGAACATTATTCTGGTTGTCTTCTCTGAGGCTGGGTCTGCTTTCTTACACCCGTTTCCCTTCTTTCTATATAAAACTTTCATTTATTCATCCTTTCTAACTTTCACCGTATTTCATAGTTCAGCTTTGCCTTACTCCGTTTCTTATTTTTGTTTACTTTGACTTAAGGAGAATGCTAAATTATTTTACTTTTAATTTTTAAGTGGTAAAGATATTTAATATTAAGTTATATCTGGAGCACTCATTATGCTCTGTGCTACAGATTTTAGTGGACAATGATTTTTTTTTCATTGTTTTCTGTAATCTTAGTTTCATGTTAGATTTGTGTGTGTGAGTATGTGTGTGTGTTTATCCAAGGATTACCTTAAATGTAGTTCTTATCACAGTTAGGCATGTGTGTTTGTGGGTTCAAAATATTCAACAACTTCAGACCAGAGTATTTTTAGTAAAAACTGTTTGCTGTGATCAAATACAGACTATTCCCTGAGCAATGTAATATAACAGCTATTTACATAGTATTGGTATTATACAAAACTTTATATGAAATTTAGAAATTATTTAAAAAGAGAATGTGTGGCTTATATTAATCTGTGATACCATCTCATATAAAGGATCTGACCATACATGGACTTTAGTATCTATGGGGATTCTGAGACTATTCTGAAATACGAAAGCATGGCTGGAGGGTTTTGCTTGTTTGTTTGTTTTAAGATTTATTTTGTATTAATTTACATGTATGTGTGTGGGTCATGAATGTATGTCACATGTGTTCAGGTGCCAAAGAGGCCAGAAGGGAGTATAAGATCTGGGACGGGAGCTACAGGAAGGTGTAAGCCACTCCGTGTGAGTGTTGGAAACAGGTCTCTAGTCCTCACTTGGAGCAGCATGTGCTCCCATAAACACTGAGCCATCTCTGGGGCCCAGAATGCTGGCTGTTCTTAATTAATCATATTTTTTATTTTTAATTCCTGAGGACTGCAGTTCTTGTAGGTGGAGTTTTTCTGTCTGGCAACCTCTCTCATATAATCACTCAGAGGCTTACATTGGTTACAAATGCTTGGACAATAGCTCAGGCTTGTTACTAATGAGCTCTTAGAACTTAACCCATTTCTATTCATCTATGGGCTGCCCTGAGACTTGTGACTTTTACCTCTATCCCAGTTTGTGTGTCAGATTCATTCTCTCTCTGGAGAGTCTCTCACTCTGCCCCTCCTCTTCCCATCATTCTCAGTTTCGCTTTCCCATCTAACTTCATCCTGTTCAGCTACTGGCCAGTCAGTTTGTTTATTAAATCAATCATAGCAACATATATTCATTTACACGTTGTACAGAAGGATTATTCCACAGTATTTCCCCCTTTTGTCTAAATAAAAAGGAAGGTTTTAACTTTAACATAGTAAAATTATATACAACAAAAACAGTTATCAAGTAAGAATTACTGGTTACAATATCCAGTCTATCTGTATTTGGCAAAATTAGAGAAAATACTCTTATTTATCTTATCTTGTTGAGTCTAAAGTTTTACACCTAATTTTCTTTCTATCATAACTAAAGTAAACTCAAGTTTAACTATTTAGTCTTTAATTCCATCAAAGATCCCAGAAGGATAAAATGTTAACCTAATGACAGCAACATCAGGCTGCCTGGACCAAAAAGTCACCCAAAGTTCCTCTTCAATGTTGGGGCATTCAACTTTGGCCTACAGGCCTAGAATATCTGACAGACTTTTCTGTGAAGCAGCAATTATGAAGGACTGTCTTTCCTTGTCTTGGCAAAGTTCGGCAGTTGCCTTTTTTGTGTCCTGCTGGTCCAGTTGGATAGTATATTGTCAGCAATTAAGGCAAGGGGAGTTTCTTTGTCCACATGGCTAGCTTTTGCCATAAAGAAAACAAACTCTATATAGATTTTCTTTGATGCCTATCATCTTCTCTGAAGTAGATTGGTGCTGCCAGGAGCAGATGTGTCTTGCTGTTATGAAAAGCCTTAGGTGATGGAGGAAGGTCATTGGTTAATTAATAAAGAAACTGCTTGGCCTGATAGGTTAGAACATAGGTGGGTGGAGTAAACAGAACAGAATGCTGTGAGGAAGAGGAAGTGAGCTCAAACGCCATGCCGCTGCTCTCCAGAGCAGACGCGATGAAGCTCCAACCCAGGATGGATGTAGGCTAGAATCTTCCTGATAAGTGCATCTCGTGGTGCTACACACATTAATAGAAATGGGCCAAGCAGTGTTTATATGAATACAGTTTGTGTGTCGTTATTTGGGGCCATAAGCTAGCCAGGCGGCCGGGAGCTGGGTGGCAGGAACACAGCCCACAGCTCCTTCAATACTTAGGTTATTAAACATGTTAAATTCCATATTATGTAGTTCTTTAAAGTATTTGAAGACTATCTACCTAAATATCTGTGTATGAACTTGAAAATATATCTAACATGATTATAAGTTTGATTATTATAGATGATTATTAATCTGCATTTCTTAATTATATACTACATTTTTTATTGTTTTTTGAGATATAATTTCTCTGTAACTTTGGAGCCTGTCCTGGAACTAATTCTTGTAGATTAGGCTGGCCTCAAACTGAGAAATCTGCCTACCTCTGCCTCCTGGTGCTGGGATTAAAGGCATGTGCCACTACTGCCCAGTAGTATGCACTACATTTTTAAATGAGATATATATGTGTGTGTGTGTGTGTGTTTGTATGTATGTATTATAACAAATTACTTTAATTTGTATCAATAAAACAAAATCCATACCAATGTAAAATACTTATGACAAATAGTTGTTTTGGATTTAAATAGATTCAATAATCTACCCTTTTATTTCTATCATTTCTATATCCCCCTTTTCATTTTAGAATGAGATCCCTGAATCTAATTTCCTTTGTTCAGCATTTTTCCTAACCATTATCAATAGCAACGTGTTGCCAACTCCCCTTAAATGAAAATATATATCTATAATCCATCTTTTTGGAAATGTGGGCATAGTTCTCTAGACTGCTTCCTGTTGTATGGGGGCATTGGAATTTTGGGGAGAAACTTGAGAAAATCAGGATAAGTGTTAAGTCTTGACTGGAAAATTCTGTGAGACTGAATCATCTCAGTCAGCATCCTTGAAGCTGTTCTGGATGCTGGATCACCTGGGTCATTGTTTTTATTGGTGTCTTGTCCTCTTGTTCTGAAAATACATAAACTTTTAAAGGTAACACATACACACATATATATACTTGTATTAATACGAGTATAGGTTACATTGTATACAAGTCAGCCAAAGATGATTTTTTGTTTTATGTTTGGATCAGGTAAAATATACATCGTGTGTCTTATAGTTCTTCTAGGTTCGTTTATGTTTGTTTCCTTGATCAAACATGATTATCTTTAACTTTGAATGAATCCATAAACTTTTTTTGTGTGTGAAAACAAAAGTAGAACCTCTTTCCCAAAGTAACATATCTTTTGACTTTCATTTGGAAACAAGACATTCTAAAAATATATAGGCTGGTTTAATCCAGCAGCATTTATAATCAAATGTCTCTTAGCAGCTATTGATCCTTCCACAGCAGTCAAAAAATTCAAAGACAACACACAATAGCATGCAGTATCCAGACTCTGTGTGTTTTCCATCTTCACTTGGCTTACTTTTTTATTTTTTTGCTCCCTTTTTAAGGACTTTATTTTAAAACTGTATTTGTTATTATTTAACTGTATATACTCTTTGTCTTCTCCCAAGCCTCTATATATGTTTAGACACACTATAACCCATTTAAAGATTTTTACTATCTGGATCTGTTCTACCGAGCACCTGTATTGTTTTTTGATTGCGTGAGATAGATATGCATGGTATGTCAGCCGCTGCCAGTGTAGCTTAGCTTAGTGTATGGTGGTGGTATAGGGCAGCTGGCTCTTCCCACAGGGAGCTGCCAGGAGATGCCTCTCTATACCACAGCTTGCATAAGAGACTGTGAGAACCCGCCAAGTGGCTTAGCTCAAGGCGTGCTGGCAAGTCTCAGACTGGGTTGCTGGGTTCTCCAGCAGATAGAGATGAGGCAGAACCTGTCCTGCCAATCTCTCCCTGGGATTGAGCTGGATGGTGAGTGTAGACCCAGACCTCACCACTGACCAAGTAGAAACACACACTGAGCCACGAGTCCGTTGAAGCAGGATTTCACTTTATGTCATCAGGGTAGGAACTTACACAGTGCTGAGGTAGTGGGCTGGAGTCTTGGGGTGGGGTGAGATGGAGTGAGGAAGAAGGGCCAATCATATCCTGCCATGTCAGCGGTGGGTGGGCATAAGCAGGCGTAGGTCGGGCTGTGCTGAGTCACTCCTCTCCAAACTCAAGTTAGGCTCAGAAAATTACACTGAGCCTCATGAACCCCACATCTCCCCCTTTTGTTTTTATGAAAAAGGAGAACTGCTTCACCCTAGGGTCCCTCTGAACTGCAGGGTGCTGAGGGAAGTGTGGCTCTCCAAGGAAAAGAACTCAAGGGAACCATTAAGCAGGGCAGCAACAATCTGCCTGTTCAGGAAGACAAGGGCTGTGGTGCCTGAGGAGACCTCCTTGCTGCTGCAGCAGGGCACCCCTTCAATGGTGTCCCATGCCTCCAGCCGGCCGCTACTCCGCCCATCTGAGAACTGTTCCAAATCCAAATGTAAGGAATGCACCTACCACCACCACCATCACCACCCCTCCATGGGCTCAGCCCAGAACGCCATTGACTGCGGGACTTGTGTGTGCTGTGAGAAAGGACTCTTCCATCGCTGCTCCAACGATGAGGTTGCCTTGCAGCTCCAAGCTCCAAATAGAGCCGGCTGTGCTGGGGGCCCAGGCTAGAGGAGGGGAGCCCTTCTCAGGTGCAGCCCCCTCTTCTTGAGAAGCCTGGGGCAGCGGGAATCCCGGAGAGGGTGGGCGCAGGACTGACCTGCGCACAGGAGCCAGGCCCTCCTCCTGGTCTATCACACCGTTGGACTTATACACAGGCGACACATTGTGGCACAACAATGACCTTCACAGCCTCATGCACACGACTGTTTATGGTCCTTTGTGATGTGAGCCAGCTATGCCAGGAATGACATCAAGAGCAAAACAGGAAAGGGGGATGCCAGAGGCATGACAGTGTCCGGTCCCAACACAAAGGCATTCAGTTATATGACACCCCTTAAGAACCCGAGTCCAAAATGTGGACTCAGACTCGGAGAGCACCGTAAGCCTTCTGCTGCCGGAGAGCAAGCTACCCCAGGACGACCAGCCTTGGGAATGGAACCGGGTCACCATCCCACCATCCCCGCCCTGGCTGGTGACCATAGCTGATGACTACTCAGCTGCCTTTTTTTTTTTTTTTTTTTTTTTTTTTTTTTTTTTTTT
>NC_022022.1:5647440-5679432 GCF_000317375.1 Microtus ochrogaster
TGTGGTTTTGGAGCCTGTCCTGGAACTAGCTCTTGTAGACCAGGCTGGTCTTGAACTCACAGAGATCCGCCTGCCTCTGCCTCCCGAGTGCTGGGATCTGATGACTACTCAGATTCCTGGGAGTTGACCTCTTTATCTCGCACGCGTAGCACCGGATCTCCTCCACTGCCTCACGGTTGATGGTGACAGCCAGCATGAAGCCTGGCGGAACCCAGTAGGTGTGCAGGGCGCGGAGTCTCATCTCTCATCTAGGGGATGAAATCACCCGTGCCAGGCCTGCTGTCCACCCACTTCTTGTGGCGCACTGGCTGCAGTGGGATGCTGTTTCCCAGAGACCTCGCTGCTGTACACCAGCCTCTTGGCCCAGACTACTTGGGGCAGCTGGCCGTCCAGCGGGAGGTAACGATGCAATGACCGCAGGACTGGGACACTGCGCCCTGGTTAGCATCCTCGAGGGTTGGAGAAGCAGCCCTCAGGTAGAGAGTAGAGAGCGGTGAGCAGACATGAGACATGAGCCTTAGCCCTCTCTCTGAGTCCAAGCAGCAGACAAATTGATCCAAAGCAGGAGACTCCCCCCACCTTTTTTTCTGTAAGGGATGGAGAAGGAGGTGACAAGGAGCCAGCTCTGAGCAGCTGCCTCTGTGCCCCCCACCACATCACAGCTTGGAAGGCTCTGAGCACTGCCGCACATCTGCCCACTCCTGCATGGTGTCTGTAGGGCTTGCGTCTTCTCTTTGTCCACTTTGGACAGTCTGTCTTTTCATCCGATGTGACAGATGATGCAATGCCTGCAGTGAGGGCTTAGGGAGCCTGGCTGAAGGTCCAGGACTAGGTAATCTACACTGTCAGATTGGAGCCGGGCTGTTGGTGTCACTGGGAACGAGAGATGCAGCTCCCAAGTCTGTGCTGGTGATGCTTTGTGTGGAGATGGGACAGCAGTACCAAGACTTGGTGATAGGTGACTTGAAGGGGAGGTCATCAATGACCACATTATGTCTCAAGTCAAAGGGTGTTGACTGTGCTTTCCAGTCAGGCTTGAGGCTGTGATTGGCTGGAGGTGGCTGGATCTCACTTCCTTGGCTAAGGCCTCTTAGGAAGGGCAGTGAATGGGTCAAGGTGATGAGGCCCTGGGCTTATGGGAATGTCCCTTGCTTGTTCTATAGCCAACAGGGCAGAAGAACCTGGGTTCATGGGCACGTAGTTGTCATCAGAGCTGGTACTGTCGGATTGGCCCATGGTAGTCTCTCTGGAGGTTCGGCAGACCAACCAACACAGTCTCCACTTCATGTTGGGTACTCATAGGTCTCACAGGAAGAAGTTCAGTGGGAGTCAGCTGTGGTCCATTGCGGGAAGGGTAGCAGCTACAGATATGCTATTTTCACTGATTGGAGGTCTTTGCTGAGGGCTGCCCCACCAAGGTGTTTCTGGTTGACTTGGCTTGGGGGGCCAGGGTTGAGGAGCTATGACTGAGTCTCCAGGAGAGGCCACTGTCATGGCATTGTGGTTCTTCTCCAGTGTGAATGTTCTAGGAATCTGGTAGGCTGAGAGAGGAGTGGTTGGAACATCAATATTGCCCACTAGGAGGTCTCCAAACTCCCGACACAGGGTGTTGCTGGGTGTCCTGAAGGTGTACACATCCTCAGTATCTGTCTTGGACCCTGTGAGGCTGCCCTTGGTATGGCTGTGTGAAGCCAGACTGCGGGGGAGGTCATAAGTACTGTCTTTCAATTCTGTATTGTGTGGCTTGGCTTGGGAAGGCTGTAGAAGCCATGGACTTGACCACTGGCTCCGTTAATACAGTGTCTATTACCTGGGAAATTTTTCATACGGCCATATCATTCTTCTGCCAGGCGCCCTGAGAGAAGCTGGCACTCCTTGCATTTTCTGTCCTTGGGCTCTGATGCATTGGAGTAGGTGGAAATACTCCCAAGGGGCACTGATGAACACAGCAGGCTGATGTGGGAAGGGGCAAAGGACTTCCTTTCTCTGAGCAGGTGCTGACTGGAGCTGCTGAACCCAGCTGGAGAAGAGCCAGACCGTGACTGGATGAAGAAAGGTTTCTGGGGAAGTCTGTACTCATGAAGCCGCAGATCTAGCAGATGCTGGGGACCCACTTGTTCATGTCAGACTTTGTCTCAGCCACCAGGTAGAAAGTGTGCTCACTGGTCTTGATGTCAAACACAAAACTATCCTGCAGCTCTTTTGTGTTGAAAGTCAGGCCTGAAGCCACCTGCTCGCAGAAGTTTAGGTTGATGATCCACAGGGGCTTCTTGGAGTGTTTGCTCTTGTAGTATTCCAGCACATCCAGGTTGCCACTCATCTGGACACTCTGCAGCGTTTTTTTTTTTCCAGGCATAGCACCTCAACTTCTCAAGAGGTGATTTCCTCAGCCATCTGGTACACACCATGTTGTTGCTGTCACCGCTGCCCATGTCACCAGCTGAGTAGAACCTGTGACCAGCTCGAAAAGCAGCACCTTTTAGGGCCCTTCCATCTGATGGGTCAGGATGGCTCTGGCCTCCTCTAGGTTTTCATCAGGTTAAGTGGCAGCATCCACATCCCCAGCTATCTCTGGGGGAGAAGCAGAAAAGCAATCCTCGGGTGGGACACTCCCTGGAAACATTATTATCGTCATCCCATTGTTGGGGTAAATATTTAAGATCTCTAGCCAGCACACAGATGAGCCTTTTTTCATTTTGGGGAAAGACGCCTTCAAACCTTCTTCCTGCCGGGGGGGGGAGGGGAGGGGATCTGGTCCACCCCAGGCTCCAGTCAAGGGGTCCCTCCGTTTGACCAAGATAGAACTATAGGTAACTGATGGGGACCAATGTTTTTGAAAAGGAGACAGCTTATTTTCTCTAACATTAGGGTCAATAATGCCTTTCTCAATTGATCATGCAGGGGTAGGGACTCCCCCTTCTGCTTTTGCAGTTGAGACTTAAGGGTTTGATTGTAATTTTCCATGATGGCCTGTCCCCTTGGATTATATGGAATGCCAGTGGAATGATAAATTTTCCATGTTTGTAGAAAGTCTACAAAGTCCTTACCAATAAAGCATGGTAATTTAATTTGGCTAGGTAATCCAAGGGTGGCAAAGCACTGAAACATATGGCTAATAGCATGTTTGGAATTCTCTCTGGCATGTGCCAAAGCCCAACAAGCACGGGAGAAGGTATCCATGGAAAAAAAAATGTACTTAAGCTTAACACTGGGTCATGCATCTCCACATTCTGTCTGCCATGAGAGATACAAGATTAGAAAACAGTGCCTTGGCTCCATTTCTGTGTGTCTGGAACTCTTTTCCAAGCTCTCTCACTTTTTATGTGGATGTAGGTGCCGAATATTTTGGTGCCATTTGTAGGTGCAGTTTTATTTTCCTGCCCACCAGTCCCACAGAGGCTTATATTAATTCCAAATGCTCAGCCAATAGCTCAGCTTGCTACTAACTAGCTCTTACAACTTAACCCATTTCTATTAATCTTGTGGTTTTTACCTCTATCCCATTTTGTGTGTCAGACTCATTCTCTGTCTGTTTGGTGACTCCTTCCACTCTGCCCTTACTCAACCTTCATTCTTGGTTTGGTTTTCATATCTAACTTTGTCCTGTTCAGCTATTGGCCACTTAGCTTGTGTCTTAAGCCAATCATAGCAACATTTATTCACACAGTGTACAGAGGGATAATTCCACAGCAGTAGTCAGAGGAGATGTAGTATTTCTGCATGTCTCTTGTTGAAACATGGTAGCCCAGAATGATCCTGAGTGACCTATAGTCAAGGTTAGTGGAGAACTTCTGATCCTTTAGTTTCTACCCCTCAAGTGTTGGTGTTGCACATATCCCACCATGCCCAGCTTCTCGTTCCTTCTCCTCCTCCACTTTTCCCCCTACCTTTCCTTCTTTCTATATTCTCTTCTTTTAAGTTTGTGGCTTTCTCTGGAGTCAGTTACACAATAAAAATCTATAGACATTACATAGCATATTATATGCTCTCTTTTGAAGCATTGTAGTTTATAAGTCATATCTGATATGGGATGTTCTTCTGTGTATGTGTTGCTTTAATTGGTTGATGAATAGATATGTTTGGACCAATGGCTTAGTAGAGTAAGGCCAGGCAGGAAATTAGAACAAAGATAGAGTAGGCAGAGTTAAGGGAACACCATGTAGCTGCCAAAGGAGTAACACACCAGCACCTAGTGACAATACACAGATTAATAGAAATGGGTTAATTTAAGATATAAGAGCTAGTTAGAAATATGCTTGAGCCATTGGCCAAAAAGTGTTGTAATTAATACAGTTTTGTGTGATTATTTGGGTCTGGACAGCCAGGAAATGAATGAGCAGTCTCTGTTTACAAATGGTGTGCCAACATGGGCTGACTACATCCACATAAAACCTGAGAGAGCTTGGGAAGGAATTCTAGACACAAAAGAACAGAGTTAAGCACAGCTTCTTGGCAGCAGCATTTTTTTTTTCAGGTGGGCTCTGTTTGCTGACTGCAAGCAGAGACACAGCTCCTTTAAGAAGGCTTCCTGGTTTATACTGGCAGCATAAACAGCTCTGGCTCATTCAGGAGGTCTGACTAGGGAACACTTAAATGGGGTTTGTGAGCAGAGTGCTACAAGTTGCTTAATGCCAACATAGACCTGCTGTGTCCCTAAAGCTGGGACAGTGAGGATATCTTACAGAGGCAATGAATGTACCTCCACCATGTTGAAAGGCCAAGAGAGGTGGAGCCAGCATCCAGGGCAGCTCTGACCACGCTGCTTACCATTTTAAAATGCTACTTGTCAGAAAAGAATTTCAGAAACACAATAGGACAGATTTAGACATAAAAGACCTCTAAATGAGACACATTGTATTTAGAAATGTATGTGAGCTTAGGAGAGAAGAAAAAGAGTTATAAAAAGACAGTTATAAAAAGAAGTAAGGTCTCTAAAAGGGACAGTAAAAGTAATATAAAAGAGTGCAGACAGTCATAGACTAAAGGAGTAAATAAAAATAAGCCACACAAAGATAGAAAATACACAGAGAGTCTAGATTATGTACATTATTGTGTTCTCTTTGAATTTTTGGCTGCTGAGAGACATTTGTTTCTGGGGGCTGCTAAGCTAAACCAACATATATATTTAAATAGAGTGACTTCAACATTTGAGTCTAAGGAGATGTTACTTTAGAAAAGAAGTTCTGCTTTTGTTTCTACAGAGGATTGGAACCTGTGGTTTCCTTCCATACTAATGTGATTTGATAGAACAAGAGCACCCAAAAGGTTTCCGTGATCCCTGTGAAACTTCACCCAACAAATATCAGGAAGCAATTTGGAGAATACTATACCCAAATTCCCAAAGTTATTGTTTATAAATGTTTGTTTTCATTTAAAGAGGTATATCATATAGAGATGAATACTTTTCATTGGTATAGATCTTGGTCTATTAATACAAATTTAAGGAGGTCTTGGTCTATTGATACAAATTTAAGGTTGATTTGTTACACTGTGTATATATACTTCTGCTCTTGTTTAAGGTATTATATTTATACAGCCCATTTAAAATATAATCTATAATTAAAATTACAAATTAACAGTCATTTATAATGGTCAAACTTGTAGTCATGCTAGTTAGGTTTACTAGATGTACAGAGATATATTTCAGATGGATAGGTATTCTTCAAACTTTTCAAGGACTTACAGAATATGGCATTTAAAATGTTTTAAGAACTTAGACTTTGCTCAACAGTGAGACATGAGACATGAGCTGATGGGTATTGAAGAAACTCATTATGGGATTTGCCTTCTGTGTGGCAAGGCTAGTCATTTGGACAAGAAACCGCTCTTGCCTGGACTGCTTGATTGTGTGCTGTATGAACTGGACATGCAGGACCCACAGAAAAGAGACTGCTGAACATTCCAAAAGACAGAATGATCCTTCAGGATTCCTGCTTCACAGAATAAATGGCCAGACATTCTGCAGAACACAGAAGAAAGTGACCGACAAACTTACAAGATAGGCAAAACAGTCTTTCAAATTTCCTGCTTCATGGAAAAGTCTGCCAGATACTATGGGCCTGTAGGCTGAAGATGGATGCCCTAATGTTAAAGAAGAACTTGGGTTTTTTTTTTCCAGGAGGCAAGATGTCTTTGTCAATTTTAGAGTTTTGAAAGTTGCTTATAATGCACTTCCTCTTAACTTAGGTATTATTATAACCTCCTGAGGTCTTTGAAGAGTCGAAGACAGTTAAAGTTTTCCTTAGTTATGATAAAGGATAAATTAGATATAAAACTTTAGACTCACAAAGATAGGATAAATGATAGAGTATTTTCCTTAATTTGCCAAATATAAATGGACTAAATATTATCACTATAATTTTTGCTTGATAACTGTTTTTATATGTAATTTTATTGTGTTAATGTTAAAACCTTTATTTAGACAGAAAAGGGGAGATGATGTGGGATGTCCTTCTGTATATATATTGCTTTTAATGGTTGATGAATAAAGCTGTTGGGCCAATGGCTTAGCAGAGTAAAGTCAGGTGGGAAATCTGAACAGAGATAGAGACAGAGAGTAGGAGAGTCAAAGAGATGCCATGTAGCTGTCAAAGGAGTAACATGCCAGCACTGGTAAGCCACCGCCTAGTGGCAATTCACAGATTAATAGAAATGGGTTAATTTAAGATATAAGAGCTAGTTAGAAATATGCTTGAGTCATTGGCCAAACAGTGTTGTAATTAATACAGTTTCTGTGTGATTATTTGGGCCTGGGCAGCCAGGAAACGAATGAGCAGTCTCTGTTTACACATATTTATTAAATTGAGTTTATTGATAATATCACTGAATTTCTCCAGATTTTTTTTGTCTAGAAACTTCAGGTAACTCTGAAAGATTCTCATTGTTGTTCTCTACAATTATATATTTATCCCATTTCCCTGGATTTCTTTTGTTTCTTTTACCTTTATATATTTAACTGCTGTTATTTTTGATACACACTAGTTCATTTTTTTCTTTTTACCTGAAAGTTTACAATGTTATATTTATTTTACTTGGTATCTTTAATCTCAGTCCCATCCTCTAATTTCAGTACTCTTACTCCTCAATTGTTGAACTGATCTGATGCCACCTGGGAATGACACAAACTAGATTTAATGTCAGATGCCGTTATAAATGGTTACCCACACTTTGTCTGATTTGTCTACAAACAAGGGGGTGTCTAAACACCCAGTTCAAGTTTGGTAACTCAAGAGAATAACTCATAAAATTCACCAAAAGCAAAATTCAGCAAGGTGGCTCAGTGGATAGTAGTACCAAGCCTGACAACTTGAGTTCCATCCCTGGAGTTTCCATGCTGAAAAGAGATAATCAACTCCTGAAAGTTGTCTTTTGACTGCTGCTCACATCCATCCGTACATGTATCGATATATGGCATACCCATATATACACACACACACAATTATATATATATATATATATATATATATATATACATATATATGTATGTATATATTAAAAAATAAAAAAAAATAAGCAACTCACCGAAAACATTACACTACAGTTACATTTTTGTTACAGAAAACAAAAGATACAGTTCAAGAACATAAGAAACACAGGACTTGCTCTGGGAAAAGGGGATTTCCTGTGGGATCTGTGCATGTTACCCCCTCATGAAGTGTACACCAACCAGGAAGCACCTGCAAGCTTCAGTATCCTGGTATTTTTTTTATCTGTCATTTGTTATATAGGCAGGATTGATTAAATCACTAGCCTTATGATTGAAGTTAATCTCTAGCATCCTTCTTTCTCCCAAGGTCAAGTCACTGAGAGTTCCAGCCTTCTAATCATGTGACTGGTTTCTCTGCCAGTCACCATTTTGAAGCTATCTAAGGCTTCCACCTGGAGTTGCCTCATTAGCATAACAAAGACATTCCTATTACTCAGAAAGCTCAAGGGTTTTGAAGCTCAGTGCCAGAAATTGGTGACAAAGACCATCTATGTGGTGTGTGTGTGTGTGCCACACGTTTCTTTGTGGATGACTTTAATTTTGACCTTTATATAAATAGTATATAGGTGGGCAATTTAAATCTTATCTGTCACTTTCTATATTTTATGGGAAAATGCAGTCCATCCTTATAAAATATAATGGCTGATATAGGTGATTGCCTCGCTCTTATATTTAACAATATGCTTTAATCTTCCTCTTGCTAATATTGCCAATTTTATCAAATTGTTGTTTGTTCATTTTTTGTGCTGTGTTAATTGGTTTTATTTTTCAGTTCATTTCATGATTATCTTCTCTTTCTCGGCACTGGTAATCAAAACCTAATGTTCTACTTAATTTTCTCTGTTTAAAGAAATCATGGCTAACCTAAGGTTGGGCACCACCTAACTAAAATATAAATTGTTTACTTTGTAACAGATCAGTAAGGAGTTAACAATTTTTTCCATAAAGTAAATAATATCATCTATAAAAAGAGTAACTTTGAAAGGACCAATCTTCTTATTCCCCTTGTTTTTTTTATCGTAGAAAAAATGATTTTTATACACTATATTCTGATCACAGTTTCCCCTCTTCCAGCTCCTTCCAGATCTTCCCCAGCTCCCCACCTACCCAAATCCATGCCCTTTCTTTCTCTCTTTAGAAAACAAACAGGCAAACAACACAAAAACAGAATTTAAAAACAACAACAACAAAGAAAAAAAACCTAGAAACATACATATTGCAGAATTGTCCATACAGCCAATCCACTCTGTCAATAATGCAACCTTGAATCTAAGACAGAGTCAGTGATTGGCTGATTGGGATTAGCCATAAAGTTAGTTCTTGGAGGAGTTTTCAGGGTGGCTAGAGGGGACAGGAAGAAACTTGGGAGGAATAGAGGGGAATTTCCAATGCTAGGGGTTCCTGAGAACATGGAGAGGGGGTCAATCAATCACTCTGTTTCCCTTGGGTTTTTTAGGTCTTTATCTCAAAATAGTCTGACTTCTTCTGTTCAGTCAGCTAGCTTCCGAATCACAACATGGAGACTTATTATTAATTACGAAGGCTTGGCCGATAGGTTAGGCTTGTTTCTAACTAGCTATTAAAACTTAAATTAACTCATTTCTATTCATCTATGTGCTGCCGTGTGGCTTGTGGCTATTACCTCTCCTCTGCATGTGTTGCTTGTTCCCTGTCTCTCAGCATCTCCCCTGCATTTCTGCCTTCTTCTTCTCAGAATCCTCTCTGCTCCCAAAACCCTGCCTAGCTATTGGCCAGTCAGCTTTTTATTAAACCAATCAAAGTGACACATTTTCACAGTGGGCAAAAAGATTATTCCACAACACACATAGAAATTGAAAACCATAATAATAAACAAGCAAAAGAACAGGAATACAAAAAATGCCCAAACAAAACAATATGAGACAAAAACAAATCTACAAAATTATCACTGATTTTATTTTGGATTGGCCATTTACTTGCATGGGGATTCCATGGAGCATGCATTGAAGGGAATTAATTTTTCCTTTGCAAGCAGATATCAGTTGAGATAGCTTCTGGGTTAGGAGTGGGAGCTCATGTCACCCTGTTTTTGCAGCCTATTTTGCATGAAAAGTTTATTCCTTCATGCAGCTCCCTGGAGTTCTACCTTGTAGGCAAGATATTTTCAATTATGAGTTAATTACTAATACAAGCTAATTATCCTTTGAAGCTCAATTTATCATAATTTTGTTCTTTGATACCCAATAAAGTGTTTCATTCTAGATTCTTCCTTAATCTTATCCCCAGATAAGATGAAAAACGATTTTGCTGCCGTCATCTCCCAGACCCGTGTAGGCCACCCTCTGATTTACTGAGACTGTTTAGAATGTTTTATATGCTACAATGACTTCAGAATTCCTTACAACATGTCTCTTATCTCGTGTCCTTATTTAGCACTTAAACTGTACATTTCCAGAGACTACCACAGCCCAGTTAGACATAAACATACATGCATGTAATAAGGAAGGGGAAGTAGCTGGGGAAAAAGACACAAAGACCTAGAGGTAGAACTCAAACTTCACTGTTTATCCACTTTCTTTTCAACATACTTGCGATTTGGATGAGAGGCCCCCCACATAGTCTCAGGGATATGAATACTTGGTCCCCATCTGGTGATGCTGTTTGGATAGGTTTAAGAGGTGTAACCTTGCTGGAAGAAGTATGCTGGTGGGCTTTAAGAGTTTTAAGACTCATGGCATTTCTAGTACTCTCCGTTTTCCTGCTTCTAGTTGAAGATGTGAGTTTTTGGCTTCCAACTCTAGTCACCATGCCCCCAACTTTGCCCTCATGGACTCTTATCCCACTGCAACTATACTAAAGCAACAATAATAGCAATAAGTAAATAAATAAATAATAAAACACTTGATCGTGAGAGTCTGCCTTAGTCCATTCAAGCTGTTACAGCAGAAATACTTAGTAGTAAAGGTTCTCCAGAGAAACAGAATCTACAGAATAGAGGAGCTTGTGTTGAGAAGGGGTTAGGTTGGCTCACATAACCAGCAGCTGAGCAGTTCCACAATGGTGGACAAGCTGGAAAGCAAAGGAAAGCTGCAGCCCCATTCAAGAACACAGGATGAGGGGAGACCAGTGATGCTGCCTAGCAGGAGACTCGATGCTTAGGAGTTCCCACCCAACCCCAAGGCAGCTGGTGCCATGGGAGTCTAAACGATGATGAACTTGAGTCTGATGGTCAAAGATAGGAGCTGCAGGAAACTGTACCTGCTCTGAAAGGAAGGGTTAGATAGGCGAGAATGAGTATCTCCTTTCTGGGTTTTGTTCCGTTTGGCTCACCAGTTCAGTAGGGTGGGTCTCCCCATTCCAGTTGTGTTCCAAACGCCAGTCTCCTCTAGAAATGTTCTCATAGTCACAGTCAGAAGTTTCTTACCAAGCCTCGGGTCATCCCTCCTTCCAGGCAAGATGACACCCACAATGCATCATCGTATACTAAGAAAGAGGTAGATGAATCAGAAAACCATTTCTTAACACTCCGAAGGCTGGGAGATGCAAGATCAGAGTGCATTCACACTTGGTGTCTCTCAAGGGTCTGACTTCCTCCTGGTGAAAGATACAGGAGCTCCCCGCAACCCCGGCCTCTGACAACCCGCAGCAGCTAATGGGTGGGCCCAGGGAGATCTGGACTTTGGTTATGTCAGCTTGGAGTGAAGGCCTCGGGCAGCTGGAAACAAACTCACATAGACACTAACACCTCATTGCAGCCAACAGGCTGCTTCTCTCTTGTGGCCCTCGTGAGGCTGGGGTTTCATGCAATTCTCATTGCACTTTCCCTGGTTCTTAGTTCCAGGACTGATACCTCTCCCAGATTTTAGGGAGCTTTGGCTTCTCATCTCCAGGCTTGACAGCTCTTTATTGGTCTCATTTGCATACGCACACAGCCAATCAGAGCCCGTCTGATTCTATATAAACCCACGTAGCAGTTTTGCTAATCTAGCTGTGGCCCTAGTCGAGCTCTCAGTGCTTTCGAGAGGAGGAGGAATGAAACTTTTGGAGCCAAACTTCTTAGAGTACTTATTAGGACGGGAAGAGAGGGGAAACTGCTCAAGCCTTAGAGACAGAATCCTGCCTCCAGAGATGTCGGCACCTGCTGGAGATGGAAGCCCTATCACCCTGCACAGATCTGTGGGCGTGCTCTGCAAGGGGCTGCCCTCCATTGGCACTGTGACACCTCTCAGCCAGGCACCCCAGGCCACCGGGAACTTAGAGGTGTCCCCCTACCACACTCTCTCAACTGCCCGCCAACCTGATTCTCCTTCCCTATTTCAAGTTTCTCCTAATCCATGTAAAAAGTTCCCAAGTGGCAAATAAAGGTCCCCCTTGTTTGTTTTCCTTTGCTGTCTGCTTACTCCATTCTTGGAGGGAGAGAAGACAAGGACCAGATTGGAAGAAGATCACTGTGATCTTACGTAGCAAAAAGACAGGAATGTCTCTCTGTTCTCTTTCATAATTCTGTTCCTAAGGATTCTGCCCTTTCAGATTTGATGTCATCATTGGCAATTGATATTTCAGCATAGGAGCTGTGGGGACATAAGCTTTCTGTCATTACCTCCTTCAGGCATCTTCCTTAGGTCTGTGATGAGGATGACATGACCTTTGAACCCTGTGCATTTGTAAGCATCTGCCTGATAAGTAAGCAGTATCTTGGCCAGGCAAGAGTCTCAAACCACAGTCCTTCCTAAGTTGTCTGCCATGGTTAGACCACTGCCTTTAGCTTACCATGCTGTAAAAGGGACATCTGATGCAATTATTTTACCTTTATCTTAAAAAGAAAGAAAAGAAAAGAAAAAAGGAAAACCTTTGAATCTAGTCCTCTTTCAATCCTCTTCATGTCACCATGGGGATGAAGCCTATCCTGCTGCAGGGTCATGAGTAGTCCAGCCACAAAGGAGAGCTCGTCTTCACTGTGGCCAAATACCCTACTGTTAGTGTGGGGTGATCTGTGACTGGCGAGAGGCTGAGCCCTGCATGGGCCATACTGGAGCGGGGTGGTGTGTGGATGCTGACCGGGACACCAACCATGTCCTTACTGGCTCAGCTGACAACAGCTGTCATCCCGGGACTGTGAAACAGGGAAGCAGCTGGCTCTACTCAGACCAACTCAGCTGTCCGAGCCTGTGACTTTGACTTTGGGGACAACACCATCATGTTCTCCACAGACAAGCAGAAGGGATACCAGTGTTGTGGGAGCTTCCTTGATCTACGGGTTCCAAGTCAAATCAACAGAAGATCCCCTACAATGATTCACTAGTGGCATCTGGGGACCCCTGGGGGAGTACATCATTGCAGAACGTGAAGAGCTCAAGTGGTATAGTGCCAAGTCTGGAGAGGAGTTGATGAATGTTAAGGAACACTCCTGGCAGGTCAATGACATCCAATTGTCTAGAGACATGACCACGTTTGTCACTGCATCCAAGGACAACACAGCTTAGCTCTTTGACTCCATGCATCTTGAACATCAGAAGATTCACTGGAAACAGAGCATCCCCTCCCTCCCGATTCTAACCATGTGGTGCTGGGGGTGGTCAGGAAGCCATGGATGTAACCGTAACCTCTACCAGGATCGACAAGTTTGAGGCCACATTCTTCCTTATGGCTTTTGAAGAAGAGTTTGGAAGAGTCAAAGGCCACTTCAGACCTATCAACAGTGTTGCCTTCCATCCCCATGGCAAGAGCTACAGTAGTGTTGGCGAAGATGGTTACACTTTGGCCCACAGTACTTTGAGTTTGAAGCCTAAGAAGCTGGATCTCCATCCATACTAGGGAGCCTTCTCACAGGTTTTAGATTCTGTGAAATAAATTAGTTTGTTAAAAATAAAAAGAAAATAACTTTATGCCAGGCATGGGGTTACACACCTGTAATCCCAGATCTAAGGAGGTGGGGGAGGTGACCTCTCAAGTTTAAGACCAGCCTAGGCAGCATAGTGAGAGTGTGTCAAAGCAAAACAGAGCACAAAGAAAAAGACTCTCATCTTTTTCTTTGGGCGTTGAGAAGATTTATCTATAGCTCTCAAATTGAAAATACAATTCTAGAATAGTCTCACATTGTTTTTTCCCATCTGTATTAGTTACTTTTCTCATTGCTCTGACAAATGCCCGACAAAAGCAGCTCTAGGACGGAAAAGTTTACTCTGATTTATAGCTTGAAGATCTAGTACGTCATGGTGGGAAGCCATGGCAGCATGAACTGCTCTGTGCATTGCATCCACAGCAGGAAACAGAGAGATAAGCTGAGTTTGTCTTCTCCCTGCTGTTCAGTCCAGGACCCCAGTCCACACAAACCACAAACATGGGATGGCATCACGAACACTAGTGCGGGACTTCTCACCCCAAAGATGCTAATCTAGAAACATCTGCATAGACATCCCCAGAGGCTTGCTTCCTGGGGGATATTAGTAGTGATGACAATCACTACTACTTTCTGTCAACTTTATACCAAAGCATATTGCTTTAAGCCACGACTTAAAGCTACTCTTTGTCCTCATAGGGCCAGGGATAATTCACAATGCAAAATGTCTTCAGTCCAACTTCAAAAGTCCCCATAGTCTATACCGGTTCCAACACAGTTCAAAAATGTTGATGCAAAGTCTCTTTTGAGACTCTGGAAGTCTCTTAAAGAATATATATGCCACAGAGTAAATGCTCCAGTTCCTAAAGAGAGGAATGGGGCCGTGACTAGGAAAGATCAGACTGAAGCAAGCCTGAACCTCAGCAGGGTAAAAACAAAACTCTGTAGTTCCATGTCTGTCATCTGGAACTCTTGATGGAAGCGTCTGGGCTCCCATGGGCCAGGGCTCTCCTGCTGTCCCCACTATTCCTCCTATACTGCACATAGCCTCTCTTGGGTCACTCTGCTCTTGCAGATTCCTTCGGCAGATATTCCATGATTCTGGTGTCTCCGATATCATAGGGTTTCCATTGCAATGTAGGCTTCAATAGCACACAATGGCTTCTCAAGGACTCCATGCAGGTCTCCAAGTCTGTCACATGCCACCTTCATGGTCAAGCCTCCAGAATCTCCAGGCCTATAAAATCATGAGGATCACAATGCCAGTTCTGCTGCCAGCTCAGGGTGGAAGTCTGGCTCCTTTGGACCATAACTGTCATGGTTTTGTTTGCTGACCTGGGAAAGCCGCTCTCTAGTTGTTTTTAGTCAGTGTTTTAGTTGGGGCTTTATTGCTGTGATAAAACAACATGACCAAAAGCAGCTTGAGTAATAGTTTGTTTCATCTGATAACTCTCAGGTCATGGTCTGTAGCTGAAATCAAAATGTCAGGACAGGAACTGAAGGCAGGAACCTGAAGGCAGGAACCTATAGGTAGGAACTGATGCAGAAACCGTGTGGGAACACTGCTTGCTGGCTTGCTCGTCATCATTTTCTTAGCCTGCTTTCTTACACCATGCAGACCTACCTGCCCAGGGATAACACTCCCAATGTGGGCTGGGCTTGCCCTCATCACTCAGTAATCAAAAAAATGCTTAACAGATCCGTCTATGGGCCAATCTCATGGAGACACGTTCTCAACTGGGAGTTCCTCTTTCCAGATGACTATAGCCTGTGTCAAGTTGATGGAAAGCTGACTAAACAATCAGGAAACTCCTTAAGCGGCAGACTCAGTTGAGATTCTTTCCCTTCAAATAAATTTGAGTTTTCAATAGATGGAGTCTTCAGTAGTTTGGGGCTTACCTTTCCTGAGGTCTCAGTGTAGAATAGCGGTTTCTTTTTAACGAGGCATACTTTTTCTTTTTCTTTTTTTTTTTTTTTTTTTTTTTTTTTTTTTTTTTTTTGGTTTTTCGAGACAGGGTTTCTCTGTGTTTTTGGAGCCTGTCCTGGAACTAGCTCTGTAGACCAGGCTGGTCTCGAACTCACAGAGATCCACCTGCCTCTGCCTCCCAAGTGCTGGGATTAAAGGCGTGCGCCACCACCGCCCGGCAAGGCATACTTTTTCATATGCTTTTCCTCCACTTGCTCTCTCCCTGATGGCCTGGATAAGAGCAATGAGAACTGATCAGGACACAGCTTGAATGCTATCTTATCTTAGGACTTTCTCCACCAAACAAACTAACCCGTTACTTTTTAATTCGACCTCACTCAAGATCTCCGAACACAGGCGGAAGGTAGCCAGATGCTTTACCAGAATGTCACATGAATGCCTCCAAAGTCTAGTTCCTGAGAGAATCCTTATTTCCCTCGGAAATATCAGCATCCAAGCCTCCAGTGTCTGCATGTCTCTCTGTATTCTGATCTTCCCAGCCTCACCAGAATGGCTCAATGCTTATGGCTTCTTAGGACTGTTCATTCCAATGTTACAAACTCTACCATATGCCTCATCAAATGTACTGAAAAGTCCTCAGAAACACATAATCGTGTTTATCACAGCAACAATCAATTTTATATGTTACTTGTGTTTCTTGTTGCTGTGAAAGGCATATGACCCAAGCAAATGAAGGAGGGTTTTTATTTTAGCCCAGTATAGCTAGCACTCAGGGACAACGAGCAATGCAGAAGTACCTGAGGTATTGCTGAAGTGGATGACTTGGATGCTAACTGAAGTGTGACAACCCGGATGTAGTTTTCATGCATAAAAGGCAAAGAGCTGTCAGGCTTGGGGCTGCATGATCTGTGCAAGTTCCCTGTGCATCTGTTGACTGGCAATAAAGACTTTGTTTTCGGCTTTAAGAGTGCCCGTGTTTTGGTCTCTTCTGGGTTTACCTCACGACATTTTTATTTTAATATTTGGAGGTATAGTTTATGTGTTCAAACTGTTATTTTTTTTGACTAGTTGTGGTAATAAATGGCCCTTTCTGAATGTTGTATTTTCTTCCTTTCCTCTGACTTCTGGTCCCTCGTCAGAGGGTTGTTTATTTGCCCTGCTCTCCTGAAACTAGCCTATGTTCCTCTGCTATTATTCTAGCTTCCTTCTGTGGTTGTGATAAATACCATGACTGAGAGCAACTTAAGGGAGGGAAGGGCCTTTTCATATTACAGGTTCTAGTCCATCAGTGAGGGGGATCAGGGTGGGAACTTGTGGCGGGAATGCTGTGTAGCTGGCTTTCACACAGGCTCATGGTTAGCTAGCTTTTTATAGTCTCAGGACCTTGGGCCCATGAAATGGATGCTGTCACATGATCTAGGTCCTCCAGTGTCCAAGACATTTTCCCCAGAGACATTCCCAAAGGCAAGTGTTATCTGAACAATCTCTCAGTTTCGACTTCCTTCTTAGGATGCTCTACAAAGTGCCAAGGCTGTATAGTTAAAACCCTAGGACAGACACCATGGGTGGAAGATTTGGGAAGAACACGAGACAAGAAGGCTCCTGTCGTTGTGGGTTGGTGGCGCAGTTTGTATGACAGCTCTCATCAAGGCACCTTATGTCTCTCTTCCTGCTCTAAGAATTTCCCAGCCTTAAGTTTGGAAAGCATTCATCTGCGATGCTTAGCAACATCTCGGCTCTCCTTCCCTTGTGATCCTGTGTGACAATCATGATGCCTGCTAGATTATTAAGCTGTAAAATTGTCATTTCCTGATTTGTAACTAATAAGTAATTATGGTAATTTCATTGGTAGATAATTTTATTTGCTGTTCCTTTTAAAATTTGAAATGACTAGTTTCGATGGCAATGGATGATTATTTTTGAGATAAGGTCTCACTATGGAGCCCTGGTTGACCTGGAACTTGCTATATAGCATTTTTAATTTATGCTTGATTTGGCTTATTTATATGATTTTCAAATAACGTTTTTTTTGTTTCAGAAACAGAAATGTTTCTGAAGGAATCTTTCTATAATTCATCTATCATTGGTGGCTCAAAAAAAGGGGGGGGGACATTTTTAAGTAGGATATATCCTTAGCTACCACTATTTATTTTGATGCCCAAATTCAGACTGTGGTCATTGGGAGCTATTTCAAATTGTCTTCTGGAGCCTTTGAGTGGAGAATATTTAGAAACCAAAATTTGAGCTCCACAGTTATTCACTGTTAATACATTATTTATAGGCCTCACAATGCTGAGGCAATGTTACAGTTTTACATACATTTCAATTTTATGTATATAATTCAAAATCAAATGTATAAATATTTTCAAACTATGAATTTAAAAGGCCCCGAATAACTAAAGCAATCATTAGCAGAAAAAAACCAAAGCTACAGAAGGAATAATATCCAAGTCCAAATTATATTGTAGAGCCATGATAGGACGCCGGCACAAAGAGACACATTTGCCAGTTGAGGAGAAGATCCAGAAATGAGCCCACACAGCTATAACAACCTCAGTTTTGTTTCCAAAGCTGTCAAATATATAAATGTAAGATGCAGCTTCCTTGGCAAATGGTGCTGGGACAACTGGATTTCCAAATGTAGATATGAATGAAACAAACTCATATCTCTTACCCTGCAGAAAAAACAATTCAAAATTGATCAAAGACTTTAATGTCAGACTTGAAATTGCATGTGAGAACATGTCATGATATGGGCACAGGATAGGATTTTCTGAACAGGACTCCAATACTATAGGAAAGCCCCTGCCCCAGATTGACAAATGGGATTGCATAAAATGAAGATGCTCCTAGCAGCAAGGGAAGCCATCCCCCTAGTGAAATGAAGATGCTCCTAGCAGAAAGGAAAGCCATCCCTCTAGTGAAGAGACAATCTATAGAAAGGGAAGATATCTCTGCCAACTACTACCGGACAGGGAGCTGATATCCAGGATATATAAAGAACTGCAAAAAAAAAAAAAAAAAATCACCATCAGTAAGTGGTCTTACGAATTAAATAGACAATTCTCCACAAAGAAACGCAAGTGGCTAATAAATATTTAAAAAACATGTTCAATACTCTTAGCCACCAGAGAAACACAAGTTAAAACTCTTTGGGAATTCCACCATTCTCTAATCCAGTGGTTCTCAATATGTGGTCATGACCCCTTTGGGATCACACAGCAGACATTTACATTACAATTCATAGCAGCTGCAAAATTACAGTTATAAAGTAGCAACAAAATAATTTTATGGTTGGGCGTCATCACAACATGAGGTACTGTATTAAAGAATCCAGAGGGTGAGTTTATGACCATTACAGCCGGGAAAATGGCAGCAGGCAGGCAGGCATGGCGCTGGAGCAGCGGCTGAGAGATTACAAAGCACCTGTGAGCAGAAAGCAGGGGGAGCTAACTGGGCCTGGTTTGGGCTTTTGAAACCTCACAGCCACTTCCAGGGATACACCTCCTCCTTCAAGTCCACACCTCCTCATCCTTCCCAAAGAGTTCCACCGACTGGGACCAAATATTCAAATGTCTGAGCCTATGGGGGCCATTCCCACTCACAGAGAAGGGAAGAAGAAAGTAAAGTAACTAGAAGAAAGTGGGTATGGGGGAGGGAGGTGGGGAAAGAAAACAAATGAGAACAAGGAGTGATGTCATATATACCACGGTGCCATAATTAAACACCTAAAAACTTAATAATAAAAACCCTGTAAACTCAGACACTTCTAATGCCAGTCTAAGGTTATGAGGTTCTTTTTTATCCATGCTTGTAACTCTCTTCTCCTAAAGGGAGCCCTGCTATTCAACAATGTAAAAATTTTCTCCTTTGCTGAATCTCACAATAGACATAAAAATGATTCTCCTTTTACAAAGAGATCATTTTGTGGTCTTTGTGATCCTTATATCTCTAATTTTTTCTTTCCTTTTACATCAGCTGAAACCTCCAGGATGGTATAAAATCACAGGAGGACTGTTCATAGGTTTCTTTGTTTTGTTCCTGATATAATGGAAGCGGCTTTAAAACATCCTCAGCAAACTGTTAATAGCAGTGAGGTGTATTTATTTTATCTCATTTAGGATTCATGTTTATTTTAGAAATAAGAAATGATTCCTAGTTTGTTGAAGTCCTTTTCGAAATCTACGGTGATAATACAATTTGTCCCTCGGGTATATTAGTAGTAAAAGAGCCAACTACAGTATCATATGATGATAAACCTACTTAAACCCACAGTTATACATACAAAAATGCTAATAATTTATACTTTTTTTTAAATGTTAGGCGACATTCCTTATGTTTTGCTTTGAGTTTTACTTTGTGTGGTTACCATTTTCTAACTCCTGTACCCTGCTGTGAGCATTAGTACTGTATAAGAGCAGTGGCTTCTCATCTAATGCAGTGATGTCTGATACCTGTGCAGTTTTTCATCGGTGATAATCCAAACCCAAAGTATGTCTAAGCCGTGTTATGCTTCTGGAATAACTGGATATTCCCCTAGCTCCCTCTCTCTTTCTGCTTGCCCTTATTCTCTCTCTCTCTCTCTCTCTCTCTCTCTCTCTCTCTCTCTCTCTCCTTCTCTCCCTCTCTGAGCCAGCGTTTCACTTGGTTGCTATCTCCTGAGTACTGAGATTACAGGTATGATCCCAGTTGCCCAACCAGATATCCCATTTTGATTATACCTAACATTTATAAGTGCTGCAGCGAAATGTCTGTTTTCTCGCTGTCTGTGTTAGTCATCTTTTGCTCCATAGCAAACAACAGCAAATTCCAGTGGTATGCAACAGTGCACATTTATTTCACTATGGACTATAAGTCTATAAGGACTCCTAGGAGGCTGTGCTTCAGCCTTTACTAACTGGTGTGGAAATTTTAATTTTAACAAATAGTATGACTGTACAGAGTACCAGCTGGGAATAGCATCTCTGCATACAGTATTAGAACAAGAAATGTCAAACCAATAAAATGTAAAAATGAGAGAATGGCGGTGTCTTATAGAAGATTCACTAAAGATGAGTAACATTTTATTTCTATAATTGTAAATAGAGAATATATGCATAATATGGTTGGGGGAGATTGTTTTCTTAAAAATAGGAGATAGAATGCACGGGATATGGAAGAGAGAACAAAGAATCCTGGGGATTAAAGGTTTAAGTGGGGATAGGGCTGAGGAGATGGGACAGAGGATGGGGTAGGGAGTGGGTTAATGAAGACTGATGATATTATGCACACACACACACGTGCACACACTCACATGCACACATGTGCACACATGAGTTTAAACAGAAGTACCCTGCAGATGTGAACAGCACATGAATTCAAACTCACTTTTCCGCGTGTGTATATACAGTCTTGCAAGCACCATTTATTTTATAGGCTGTCTTGTTTCCAACATGTTTTTGGCAATTTTGGCAAAAATTAGGTGGCCATAGCTATGTCGGTTCTTTCTGGGTATTTATTGTCTCGATTATGTTCCATTTACCAAGTTATACATGTCTGCATTATTCCAGCACTATATTTTCTCTATACTATGACTCTGTAGCATGGTTTTGTTGTTTGTTTTTGAGACATGGTCTTACTAGGCAGCCCCGGTTGGCCTGGAACTTGTTATGTAGCCGGTAGACTCACACATTGTCTGCCTCTGCCTCCTAAGTACTGGGATCAAACACACGAGTCACACCAACCTGCTAAATCCAGTCTGACATCAGTTCTTATGACACCTTTGGCACTGTTCTTTCTACCCAAGATTGGTATGGCTCTAGTTCCATAAGAATTCTAGAACGGTTTTCTCTAATGTTGTGAGGAATGCCATTAGATTTTGGTAAGGATTGCATTGAATCTATAGATAAATTTGGGTAGTAGAACCATTTTCACAATGCTAATTCTGCCAATCCAGGAGCATGGAAGTTCTTTGCATGGTCTAGAGCAGTGTTCTCAATCTTCCTAATGCTGCAGTTCTTTAATACAGTTCCTCATGCCGTGGTGACCCCCAACCATAAAATTATTTCACCTCTACTGCCTAACTGTAATTTTGCGATTATTATGCATCATAAAGAAAATATCTGATATGCAGGATATTTAATATGCGATCCCTAAAGAGGCTGTGACCCCCGTGTTGAAAACCACTGATCTAGCGTCTCCTTCACTTTCTTTTTTCAGTGTCTTAATGTTCTCTTTATAGGGGTATTTCCCCGCCTTGGTTAGGTATATTCCTATGCCCTATAAACCCATAGACTCACTAGTTTCCTAGAATGTAATTGTACCTGTTTGTTACTGGAACCTTAGGGGGAAGGTTAGACATTGTTTACTCTCCCCTGGGAAGGAATCTTAGCAAAGTGTGTGAGTGTAAAGTTGTGTGTACGCACACATGAAGGTCAGAGCAGGGCACTGAGTAGCCACTGAGACAAGGTTTCTCATTGATGCTAAGCATTCTGAGCTAGATGGGCTGGCCCGTGAGCTCTCTGGATCTGTGTCTCCACACCCCAGGTACTGGCATGTTCAGCTGTGTCTGCCATCCTACCTGGCTGCTGAGGATCTGAGCTCAGGTTCTCACGCTTGGAGAACAAGCGCTCACCAAGCCATTTCCCAAGCCCACAATTCCCCTTTCAGCTCTAAATTTATTCATCTTGGTCTCCTCTTTCTTTTGGTTAGTTTAGCTCTGAGTCTGTCACTCATTTAATTTTCAAAGAAACAGCTCTTTGGTTAATTCTAATGCATTTATTCTGTTTCATTCATTTCTGCAGTAATCGTTACTAGAGCCTGAGGTCTATCACTAGGTTGTTTGAAATCTCTCTGATCATCTTATAGCCATAAACTTCTCTCTTGGGACTGACTTGGCTACATCCCAGAAGTTCTGGTAGATCGTGTGTTCGTTTGATTTTCAGAATTCTCTCAATTTCTTCAACAACCCACTGTTCATTCAAAAGCGTATTGTTCAATCTCTAAGTATTTGTGTATTTTCTAAGTTTAGCCTTGAGGATGGAGTCATTGGATTTAGTTTTTCCAATCCAGTCAGTGTCTTTTGTGGGTTAAGGGAATTGTATTCAAGGTCACAATTGAGAGAGGATTGTGATAACTGATGGTCCTCATGTTGCTTGTTCAGGTTTTCTGGCTTATTGGTAGTTCTGCTCCTGCTAGTATTGGGGGCTTTCTCATTGGCTGTGTTGGATGTGATTTCTTCCCCTCTGTCTTCTGGTCATTCTTCTCATGTGATGTATACTCTTTTCTATGTTCTCATGCATGAAACTGTCCTTTTCTTCTGTGTGCGGTACTCCTTTAGTAATTGCCTTAACTTATGCTACTTTTACAATTGTTGTTTTATGTGTATGGATATTTTGCCTGAATATATGTCTACACACGCCTCACATGTGCTTGGTGCCCAAGGAAATCAGAAAAGGGAATTGGATCCCCTGGAACTGGAGTTACAGACAAATATGAGATATCAGGTAGGTTCTGGGAATGAAGCCCCAGTCTTCTGAAAGAGTAGTCAGTGTTCTTAATCACCTGGCCATCTCTCCAGCTCCTTAGGCTTTCTTCAAGATCCCTAGACTGCGTAAAGAAGGGCAGGGGAATCCCTTTGGTGTGGATGAGGAGCCTGTCCTCGGCCCCAGTGCTATCTTTGAAGGCAGGAGCTGACTGAGATGGCTTCTTCCCCCAGGGCCTCCCTGTCCTGTCATCACTGAGTGCTCCTTAATCACACAGCCCGTCCTTCCTTCTGTAAATCAGTCTGGTGGCGGGTCAGAAAACTAGACTCAGGGGGAAACAAACAAACAATGGAACTATTAATGACAGAAAATTTATTTTTATACAAAGCTATACAATCTAAAGTCAGAGGGCTTCCCCAGATAAGCTATGCATTTCCATATTACAAGGACTGTATCACAGTAATAATTCCAGGGGAACAAAATTCAAATTTCATGAAGACTATCCCTGAGGTTCCAGCCAAAGACAGCGTTTTCCCTGAAAACTAACAGTCACTCTGGGGCACGGATTTTCTAGCCGGTGGCTGAAAACTGGATCCAATGCTGATGCTGGGCTGGTTACTAAGGAACCAGCGGTGCTGCGGAGGGGGATGCAGACTGTGAATGGCAGGCAGCAGCCTTACTTCTAGGAAAGTAGTATCTGAAAGATGCTTAAGGAAGACAGCTCATCACTCTTAACTTTACCAATTCTGGTTTTCAGGTAAGCACTGCAAAACACTCTACAGGTCCTACATCTTAACAGCCTTTCTTCACATTAGAAAGACTTCTACTATGGTTAGAACGTGTGACTGTCATTGTTATGTGATGTACTAAAATTCTTGACATTATGCAAGCACACAAAATGTGACTTCTTTATTATTAAAGCTTTACAGGGCCATAAATGCTTCAGAGACCACATGGGGTACACATAGTTCAGTGAGGACTGAGGTAAAAAGATGCAGCTTCTGTACATAGAGCCTGGAGGTTACATCACTGCTCCTAGCCATTCTAGGTGCAGTTACAGCTCAAAAATGCTGATTTATAGAGCCAGGTCTTGAAAAAAAAAATCAGTCCAGCAAATGTAAATGTAATGTAAATTAGGCTCACAGTGGGCTCAGTGTCTCTGAAGTGTGCTCCACAAGGGAGCAGGGGGAGCCCAGTGAGTGTGCTGTGCTGGCACACTCTGGGACCCAGGGTCAATCCCCACAACCCATAATTTAAACAGAACACAAAGAAGAATACCTCAAAAAGGCTCTAAAATAAAAAAAGTTTCACTTGTTTAAGTTAACCTATTGTAGTGAACAGAATGAAGTTCTTAGAGCCTGGCCTCCACCACAGACCTGAAGGGTCTCGAGAGAAGAGGCAGGACGATATGTTACCAAACGGCAGTTGTTCAGTGAGCTCTTCCTTGCTACCCTTTGTCATCATCATCATCACCATCTATTGTTCAAGACAGGGTTTCTCTGAAATGTCCTGGAACTCACTCTGTAGATCAGGCTGACCTGGGATTCAGAGAGATCCACCTGCCTCTGCCTCCCAAGTACTGGGATTAAAGGCGTGTGCCACCATGCCCAGCCTGTCTTTCTTTTTTTTTGCAGGGAGGAGTGGTTTCAAGACAGGGTTTCTCTGTGTAGCCTGGCTGTCCTGGAACTTACTCTGTAAATCAGGCTGGCCTAGGACTCAGAGACCCACCTGCCTCTGCCTCCTGAGCGCTAGGATTAAAGGTATGCACCACCACACCCAGCTCTCATATATCCCTTTTTAATGATAAATTCTTATTAAGTATATTCATTTGTGTGTGTGTGTGTGTGTGTGTGTGTGTGTGTCTGTGTGTGTGTGGACGTGCATGCGCACGTGCTGGCGTGTGTGTATGTGTGCATGTGTCTGCACGTGCAGATCAGAAGATAACTTGCAGGAGTTGGTTCTCTCCTTCCACCATGTGGATTCTGGGGACTGAGCTCAGGCCATCAGTCTTGGCAGTGAGCATCTTTGTCTGCTGAGCCTTATCTTAATCTACTTCTAGGCATCTCTGGAATATACAAGCTAGAAAGTGATTCTTAGTTGTGTCAGAGAGAGGAACACAACACAAGACTTAGCCTCGGACTAAGAGCAGTGTCAGGAAACACACACAGTTCTCCTCCTCTGTTGGCGAGCACACTATTCAGATCACAAAGGATACATGTAAGTTGGGATGCCTCTTGCAGCCAAATGTTTCCGAATAAGTCTTTCAGTCCCGTACCAGTTAAAACCCTTTGTGGCGTGTCCAATGCGTGGAAGATGAACACTTGCTATTGAAAAGATTATGAAAATCAGTGAAAATTACATACAGAAGAGAATAATTATTGATGTCTTCATGCAAAGTATATAATTACAATGTCAAAAACGTTCAGGGGAGGAAACAAACGAGGGAAAAGTAAGCTTTTCTGTGGGATACAAGAGCCCACGGGTTCTAGAAGTGAGCAGATATGATGATGGACAGATTGTGACTGGTGGGTGAATCATAAATTAAAACAAGCATAAAGTCTCCAAAAAGTCAAGAAATTCCACAATCACTGAGGTACATCAGGCTTGGACAGACTAAAGTCTTGCAGAAAAGAACTGTCAGTTACAGTGTGTGACAGGGAAGCCAGGAACGCCTCTGAATCTGTACGATGAGAGCGATGCCCATTGGATAGGCACAGTACACAAGGAAAAGGCTACGTGGGCACAAAGTGATGTGGGCGAGGCCCGCTTTTACCATGCAAACCAAGGGGACTCTTAGCATTTACTGCCTCCCTTCAAAAGTCACAGCACACATCTGGACAGAAATTTTTCTCATCCTGGGCACAGAAGGAAGGACTCACCTTTCTTTTTCTTTGCTGCTAAAAATACCTTCTTGAGGCCATCTTCTAGGGCCACCATCTTAATGCCAGACAGGACATTGGAGCTATCGCGGTGCTGAGCCACAATCAAGGCCAACTAGAAAGAATAACCGGTAAAGAACTGACATGGTACAAGGCAGTCACACTGCCAGCAAGTGAGCGGGCCAGGGAGGAGACATAGACTTTCCTAGATGCTCTCCAGGGAAAAGAGGGCTGTTCCGAATCTCAGCTGATATGATGACAGGCGTCCTACATTCCAGCCCTCTAGCTGGTGCTCAGCAACTCCACACCCCCAGGCCAAGAGTCATCCCATCCTAACGGCCTATGTGTCCCCAAGTCTCCCACAGGTCCTCGAGAGAACTGCTGAGGTCAAAGCAATGGGATCCCACCCAGGCATGCTGCTGTACACTGCGAGCACCCCGCTTTCTTTAGCAGCCCTGGGGATCAAACCTAGGACCCAGTGCAAGCTAAGCAAGTGTCCTGACACTGCCACACTGTTCCTTATGCACACGACTCTGTTCCTTATGCACAGACACTCTGTGCAATGTCTTAGGAATCATGGAGTGAGGAAGCAGAAAACACTTCAGTGTTAGCCACACAGACCACCAGGTCTTTGAGTACGAGCTTCTCTCAGCCTCACTTTCTAACGCTTTTTCTAAGTCAGCAATGATCTGGCTCAAAATCAAATATGGGTTTGGGCCTCAGAGACAATCAGGTAGGATGTGGTAAAAAATAAAACTCACTACAGACACTCCAAACGACAGGCACGCAGGAAATCTTTAAGATGCAAAGCAGGGGAGGTGTGGGTTGCTTCCTGCATTCTGCCGGCTAGAAAGTATAATCCTTCACACAAATTTTCGTATAAACACAAATGATGAAGCTCCAGAATCTTGCATCATATTTTCTTATTCTACTCAGAAAATGTTTTCGGGCATATTCTATGAGCCAGCACAGTGTGGAGTACTAATGATAAAAAGAAACAGAGGGGGCTGGCTGCCAAGCCTACACCCCGAGTTGGATCTCCAGGACCCCCATGGAGGAAAGAGAGGACAGACACCTGCAAGTCCTCTCAGCCAACACACACGTACAGGCAAGCACACTCACACAGCACAAAATAAAGTAAGAATGTATAAAAATTAAATTGACACAAATGATTAAAAAAGTTATGACTGTACATGAGGGGCCTACTGTTTAGGCCAGGGAAAGAGCAAGGCGGTGTTTGAGGCACTGGAAAAGCCCTGCAGAAGTGGCCTGACCTACCTGTCTGTTGAGGATGGATCATGTCCCTTCCCCAACTGCTATGTTGAAATGCCAAACCCTTGGAACCTAAGTTGTGACTACATATGGACGGTCTTTATGAGATTAAGTTATAATGAGGTTGGTACTAATCCAAGCTTATACTCGTACTTTTAAGAGGAAACTTTGGAGGTGGAGGAAAACTTCCTTGAAAGACAAGGAAGATGGCTCAGGACAGAGAGTGCTTGGGTTCAAGTACACAGACCCGAACCCACATAAAAAGCTGGGTGTAGTGGCATGCACTTGCGATCCCAAATAGGGGCGCTGAAGATAGCTGGATCCCAGGGCTTACTGGTGAGATCCAGGACAGAGATCCAGTCTGAAGCGAACAAGGCGGGGGTGGCCCGAGACACAGGAGGTTGATCTCCGGCCTCCACATGCACACACATGCACTTGCATGGGTGCACACACACACACATACACACACATACACACATACATACATACATACATACACATACATACACACACACATACACACACACATACATACATACACTTGCACACACACATACATACACACACATACATACACATACATACACACACACACAGAAAGACATCAAGTGCACACACATACATACACACACATATACACACACACACAAAGAAAGACATCAAGTGCACACACACATACACACACATATACACACACATACACACACAAAGAAAGACATCAAGTGCACACACACATACACACACATATACACACACACACACACACACACACACACACACACACACACACAGACATCAAGTGCACCCCCAGATGATAGACTGTGAGGACATGGAGAGAGGGGTGGCTGGTCATGCACAAGCTGAGAAGAAAAGCCACTTACAGAAGCCAAACCCACTGTTGGCCCTTGTGGTCATGAAGTCTCCAGCAACACTTGCAATGTTTGTGGCACAGGTGTGGCAGCCCTAACTGCGCTAAGACAAAGACTGGGCAGCGAGCACCTGAGGGGTGGAAGGGGCTTTCAAGGGAAGCTTTTGTTCTGATAGGTGACAGGTTTTTACTTACCAAATCTTGTCCTTTCTCTCTTGATTCTTTATCATCAATGGGAAACAAAAGGACACCTCCCAAACTCAAGTCTGAGGTTTTAAATTGAGACAAAGGATCATTAACTTCACCGAAGGGCTATTCTCAATCTTCCTTATGTGTTCATTGTTTAAATCCAATCGCATTTTTGCTATTTTCTTGCCTTTTGAAATATGATTTCACTCTGTAGCTATCCTGAACTTGCAGCAATCCTCCTGTCTTCCTCCCCCAACGTCAGGACTTTAGGTGTGGGCCACCGTGGCTTGTTCCAATCGGGTTTAGCGCTCCCTCGCCCTCTGAATTTCTCATGGCTGTTTTCTGTCTCCCAACCTGTCCGCATCTTGGCCCGGGACTCATCTACGGCCTTCCTGCATTTTCTGAACTCAGTGGTCCTCACACGTTACCAGCCTAGTACCCCTGTGGCATCACGGTGCTGCGCTCTGAGCCGGAGCTTCCTTAGGAGTCTCCTGTTTGTCTTAAATCACTCACACGCTGCACTCCACTGTTTCTATCCGTATATCTCCCCACCACCAAATCAAATCAAGCTGATGCTCTAGACAAATGGGCGGATTTAGTGCTGGGCTTCACAGAGCAATTTGAATTTTTTTGTTCAAACAAAAATGATAAAAAACAAAAATGATAAATATCTCCCGTGCCCTAATCTTTTAAGGCATCCTAAAACACCCGCAGTCCTGCTGCACTGTTCTCCCAGTCCAGAAGACTATTCCGGATGGTCTCATGATGTGGCTAAACTTTCTTTTAAGCTTAACTTCCCTCTTCCCCTGGGACAACGGCTCCACCCTGGGCTGAATGGGCTGTGCAGGAACTGTGCAGGAACTGCCTAGATCCTCTCTAGTCGTCGGGCACTGGGAATGGCGAGTGTGACAAAGAGACAACTTGAATCCACTTTCCTTATTACAGCCCCAAAGAAGGTGGGAAAAATGTCAGCCACAAATTATGCATGCGGACTATGGACACCAAGGGAGATCTGCCTCAGAGTTACACTGATGACGGCAGAAGCCAGGCCCCAGCCGGCTCTTCTCGATCCTGCAGGGCTTGCTAACCCATCAGACGCAGGATTTTGAGAGTCCTCTACTGTCCTATGCTGTCCTTGACCCTCTCGTCTCTTCGCTTCTTACCTTTCATTTTCCCAGCCAGCTCATAGATTTTTCTTGGTTCGGCTGATCGTGCCTCCAGAGCCGTGAACAAGCCCCCTCTGCCCCAGCGGCCAGAATCATCTGATGAGAGAGAGAAAGCTTTGGTTGACAGGAGGCAAGTACAGTCCAAAGGCACACAAGACAGGCTTGTGGGGGAATGACTTCTTAGAGAAGGAAATCTATCTAATCTCCTAGAAATATTCCAGAAGGTATACTTGGCCACTGTGTCAGAAAGAGTCGGAACAGGAATCTCAGAAATGAAGTGTTCTGCGAGAACAGAAGCTCCGGCGTGTCCAGACCTACCGGAGGTGAGACGCGGGGACACGGGGGCGGAGATTACAGAGGAGACGGACGGATGTAGTGGAGTGGGCGCCGGAAGGCCTAAGCACACACGCCCATACACAGTGAGGAGGAGGAAACGTAGGACTCAATTCAAGCTGGAACCAGCACAGCCGGTTAACCCTTGTATTTATACTCATTTGTTCTACACATACTGGCTCATGCAGCTTACATGTCACGCACTGCTCTAAGCACCAGGCTTATACCAATGAGCAACAATAACAAAAGTCCCTGCTCCAGGAAGCTAATTTTGTAATGCACTGAGATAGTCTAATAAACAAATATATGTTATCGTGTCAGGTGACAAAATGTCAGGTGAAGGAGAACGGGACAGGATAAGATAGAAACGATGAAGAGGCTTTGCCTGGGGACCGGGAAGAGCACCCTGAGGAGCAGACATCTGCACGGCGCTCACGTGGCTGCTGACCAAAGAGAATTCCAGGGGAGTTAGTGTGATGATCACAAGCGGGGACACACTTGGAATTTTGCTTTTCCACAGAGAATGTATTTATTTTCCAAACGTCACCTCATTTTACCCTCTTAAATATACTCTGCAGAGGATAAAGCTGACACCAAGAGCACATATGGAGTAAGGACGTTTCGACCCATAGAGCTTGGATAACTCAAGCCAGTAAAGGACAGAGTCAAGTCTCACAGCTAAAAGCCACGCCCCTTGACCACACAATGCTGCCCTGGGGTCATCACTCTTCCATCTGACCTTACCCTTCCAGGGTCCCACTTTCGTACCTACACAGTGCACAATGACAGCATCCTCGGCGCCAGCCTGTGGGTGGGTGACGTCACCGCTAACATACTTGATGGAGGTTGAGTCTAGGTCTTCATCATCCAGCTCGCCAGAAGTCTCGTCTTCTCCGTCCTCAAGGTCCTCAGGCTCGCTGTCCTCCGAGGGCAGGCAGGGGGACTGGTAACTGTTGGATTCCCACCAGGCCATCCTTCACCAGACCAGAAAGGGAAGCAATTAATGACGCCTTGGGGCCATCTATTCACAGGCAGTGACAAGTGGCACTGTGAACAGCATCTCCCAGCCCCCACCCAAGTTTTCTACTTAAGTGTAAACAAGCCAGTTTTAGTGACTGGCCTAACTGCTACCCTGCTAAGCTTACAAGGAGCCTGTTTGTAAGAACACAGCTGGAAGGGGCTGCTCGACTCACCACACAGCTACAACAAAACCTTTCTAAATTCCCAGTCCAGGGCCAGCGAGAGGGCTCAGCAGGTAAAGGTGCTTGCCTCAGAGCCCGAGAACCTGAGTTCAATCCCAGGAACCCACAGGGTGAGGAGAGAGAAGGGGCTCCTGCAAGTTCTCCTCTGACTTCTCCATGTGTGTGCGCCGTAGTTTATAGCACACACAAAATAAACAAATAGGTAAGTAATTAAATTCTTGTTTAACGCAATGCACCATTACCTTGGCACAGAGGACTAAATGTAAAAATTTAATCTTTACAAATACACTCTGACTACCATAAGAACTGCTGGAGTGGTCACGGGTTTCTGGCTTTAAAACCATGTCAGCTGTGGGCTCACTACACAAGACGCCCCACCAGCAGCAGGGACCCCAGCCTGGTATACTGTAGACACACTTCTTCCTGTGCTCAGCCTCCTCTTTTTCCTTCTTCCTCTCCTCCATCAGTCTCTTCCTCTTGGCTGCTGCTTCCTGTCTTTTCTTCCGTCTCTCTTCCAGCTCTTCTGGGCTCAGGATCTTCTTCCTTTTGATGGGCCCTTCTGTCAGGCCTGGGATAAGAACCTTAGGAAGGCAAAGACTCACAGTCAGCAAGGTCAGGGCCTGCCTGCTTTTCTGCAAGCTTCCTCTGAAGCACTCTGTGCAGAAGCAAGGGGAACAAAACATCGCCACACTGCCTGTGTGGTGGGCACTGACAGTATGTCGCTGTAATTTACGGGTTCACATGACCCCTCACAGGCACCATGGCCACTAAACTCAGTCAATGCATTGCTGAGGCAGTCAGTCATTTCATGAGGAACAAGTACTTCCAGCTAACCTTCCTTTCCTGATTGAAGTCATAGTCTGTAGGAAGCCGGTCTTAGTTTAAACAGTTTTAACACAACTCTGTCTACAAATGCATCACAAGATTCCCCTTGAAACAGGTCAGTTTCAGCAGCTCAGACCCAGTGACGGCTCTAGAGAACACACGTGAAGTGCCAGGCACTGGAACACCATGTGACATTTGTGACTGCCATCCTCTTACCTATCATGAATGCCAAGAGCAGATGTGCGATTTTATTGTAACAATGCGATCCCTACAGGGGCGGCTCAAGAGGACCGCGAGCTGCTTTTCCTTGCATGAAGTCACATACTCACTTCTTGATATAAGTTTGGAGACAGGGTCTCATGTTTCCCAGGCTAGCCTTGAACTTGTTATGGAGCTAGTCTGGTCTTGAACTCCTGATCCTCCTGCCTCCAGTTCCAAGTGCTGGGATTATAGGCTTGCACCACTATGCTCAATTTTTAATGTTTTTAGATAAGTTTTTATTTTATTTGTCATTTGTGTGTGTGTGTGTGTGTGTGTGAGAGAGAGAGAGAGAGAGAGAGAGAG
>NC_022022.1:5680023-5691923 GCF_000317375.1 Microtus ochrogaster
CTTGCATATATATATACATATGTGTGTGTGCGTGCGTGTGCATGTGTGTGTGTGTGTGCAGGAGTCTACTGAGTCCAGAAGACAGTGTTGGATCCCCCAGAACTGGGGTTACACAAGAATGTGGGCCGCCATGTAGGTGCTGGGAACCTGGGGCCTCCTGAGAACCTTAACGGCTCCTAAGCAGTGAGCCATCTCTCAGCCCTCCCAGGCTTGACCAATGCTTTTAGAACACTTGCGTTTTTATAGAAAAGTCAGTCACTTATTATATTCAGTCAACACACTCCTGCTTCTTAACAACCCATCCTCAGAGAACAATGTGGCCCCAGAGTTTATGGTTTTATAGAAAAACAATGTCACTTACGCTGTCTTTATTGCGGAGCGACCGGCCCCCGTGACTCGTTTTCTCTAGAAGAGTTTTCTGAAGATTCACCAGCTGTTCAAATGACTTTCTGTCTTCCTTACTGGGCTCTTTAGAATAATCTTTACCTTCAAACAAGTACATATGGTTTTCTAAGAACACAAAACCAAAGAAAGAAATGTCAGACAGGGAAGTGGATCAATGCTATTCAAAGCAGGTGAACAAGTAAATGGCCCATATTCTAAAAATGAGCCAAGACCAGCCTATTACATGTTATGAACATCTTTAAGTTCTACATAGGAGTCCTGTATTCTTCTTTTCGTAGAACAGAACATGGTTCATAACCCAGTCGGTCCATCCTTGATGACCAATGACTGGAGAATTCCTTCACCCTGCTGAATCTCCAGCCACTCACTCATTCACCCGACTCAGCTCCTCAGCATGAATCTCACTGACTTGAAGATTCTGTAATAAATCCCACTTCTTAATGCCAAGCGCGCATTTAATATTCAGCCCGCTCCCTGCTTTTCTATATTACAGAAACAAATGGTGCAGCGTGTGAGAAAATGAAGCATCACAGATGATCCCTGCATTTACAGCGCTGAAGCTCCCACGCTGCACCTTCCTGCCTCTCCCCTGCACCCTGGCTAACCGAGCATGCACAGGGATGGAGGCGCTCCTCAGCTCCCACAGCTGAAGGGTGAAGGAGGATTCTGGCCTCTGTGAGATCTCATTGTTTTGTTTCTTAAGATTTTATTTTTATTTTTAATTGTGTGTATCTGTGTGGGAGGGGTTGTACAAATGAGTACAGGGCCTGGGGGTGCTAGAAGAGGGTGTCAAGCACCCCAGAGCTTAAGTTGCACGTGGTTGTGAGTCACCCAGCACAGCACTGGCACGGTACAGCACACATTTCTAAGGCCATGTGCAGATAGACAAAGGCTCGGTGAGGGTGGTGACAGTTAAGACCAGGAATCCGAGAACCATCCATGGTTAGCAGCCACAAACAGATGAGAGCGGCCGAAAGCCGAAGTGAGTCTAGCAGCACACATTACCACGTAATGTGTTTTCAGAGCTCTGTGAAGTCAGCTATAAGTATGTTTTCCCTGGAGAGTATGAAAGCAAAACATTTTCATTCCCAAGAGATCAATTGCTTCACACTTGTACCAAACTCTACCCAGCTGTAATTCTAATTGGCATTTGCTAATTAAATCAGCAGGGGGCTTCCAATGAGCCGCTCTATCAACAAGTGGAAAAGAAAATAAAGATCTGAGAAGTGTCAAAACACCATCAACATATGTAGCTACATACACCACGAAATTCTAACTTCTAACAGAAATGTGCCTTTCAAAAACCCTGGCACTCAAGATAAACCAGTCGTGTTTGGGTTTGCACTGCGGCTGCGCTAATGGCCAGTCTTTCAAACCCATGGATGCTGTTTTAAATCGTGCACCCTCATACCGCAGCCAAGAGGCTGAAACCACACCCCACACCAGTGGTCCTCAACCTGTAGGTGGCGACCCCGAGGGGTTGCATATCAGATATCCTCCATATCAGATATTTACAATTCACAACAGTAGCAAAGCCAGTTATGATGTAGCAATGGTTGGGGGTCGCCACTACGTGAGGAACTGTACCGAAGGACTGCAGCATTAGGAATGTTAAGAATCACTGCCTAGACCCTCACAAAACCCCCGTCTGTTCAGTCACCCAGCACACAGGGAGGCTAGACCCGTTCATCAAAGACAAGTTTCCAAATGTTAATCCTATGGGGGATTTTTTTTTTCTTTTCTCCTGGCAGTTGGCCTGTCTAAAAATACATAATTTTCTTAGCAGTCGGGTTGACTTAGAAGTGTAATGATCTTTCTGAAAACATTGCAGTTTTATTTTGTTCTGGCAAATGTTGAAAAAAAAATAAGCTGGAATTAATCTAAGTGAGTGGAGAAATGGATGTAAGCTTTGGTATTTAAGGTAATCAAATATAACTTAAAAATATGGCCACGTGCATCTACTCCCCCCTCACCTGAAACCTTCACTGACAGAAACGGGGTTTTAAGAAAGACATATGAGGCAAGAGGATGTGGAAAGGGTCAGCACTCTCTCCCCAGAACATACAGTGTCTGGAGGAACAACAGATAAACAGGGCCATGGGAGCGGGCCCGGGTGCTCAGCCAAGTTACCCATGAGAACAGACCCTGTTGGCCAACGCTTGGGACTCACAGGGCAGAGCACCACAGGCGGAGACCTCAGAGAATATGTGCCACCAAATGCTGGAAATACAACCTCCGCTGCACCCTCCTCTTCAGCTGAAACCACGAGCTTATTTCAACCCCTCACTCTCCGTGGACGGTAGGGGAGAATTTGTCTCTGACACTGGCCAATTAAAGACTTCAAACAGGAGTCTGTAGGAAGGTTCCCTCAGGGCAAAATCTGGCTCACCAGGCTTAACGCTGGAGTGAGGCCCCGGAGCACCTCTCCACCTATCTGCTCACAGCATTGCTGCTTGTTAGCCTCGGGACACCAGGCATTTCTAGAAAACTATCAATGAGAACAAAAGATTCAAAAAAAAAAAAAACTGGAGGAAAAAGAAACAATATTGGGGGCAGGGAATCTTTTCAAAAGCCCTTCCTGTAATATTTATTCTAAATGTATAACAAATATTCTCAAAGAAGAATCGGGGGCACTATTATGCCCCTGAAATGACAGCAGCACACAATTAAAACAGAGACCGGAAAGCATCTTGAAGACCATGAATGCGTTGCTATCATGCGGGGATTTAAAGATAAAACACGGCAGACGTCAGAGCACCATGAATGCGTTGCTATCATGCGGGGATTTAAAGATAAAACACGGCAGACGTCAGAGCACCTGAAATGGCCAGCTGTCCTAATTCCGGTTTCTCCACACATCCCATAAAAATCTCGCCGGTCCATGCCCATTACAAAATGAAGAGTCAGGAAATACTATAAACTCCCATTTGCAAGTGAACAGAGAAACGGGCATCCGGACCAGTGGGGTCAGCACCAATGCCCACACTACTAGAAGGCCAGACGAACACTGACCGGGCAAGCAGGCAGTGAGGATGGGTGAGAACAGGGGCACCAGAGCAATGACTGCTAAGGAAGAGAAAGGACCAGAAAGAAGATGTAGCCAGATATTTTGGAAGACACCGTGCTCTGTGTGTTTGTGCTAGGGATGTGGGGTAACTTTCCCCTTCTCACCACAGGGCAAAGGGAAAGAGTAAGCAGGTGATGGAAAATCCGCTTCTGGATAAAGGAAAGTGAATGCCAAAAGCAGACGTCGTGCCCAGCCCACCTGCCACCCCAAACAGAATGTACCATTTCTCAGGCAGAAGGCAGGTGAGCTAGAATCACCGACTTCCTGTGGCTGCTGGGATAGGAAAACAATCATTGACAATCGCCATGAGACACAGGGCACATTCTCCACACAAAAACACTCCAATGGGCTGTGGGTGTGGCTCAGCTGGCAGAGTACTTGCCCAGCAAGCACAAAGCCCTGCACCTAGTTCCCAGTGCCCCACAGAACAGCACAGTGGTGCATGCCTCTAATCCCAGCTCTGGCAGCAGATGTGGAGGATCAGAATTTCAAAGCCAATGATCCTTAGCTTCCATGGTGAATCTGAGGCCAGCCTGGGATACACAAGACCACAAACAAACATTTCAAATTCAAAACCTCAGAGCATTGACCAAATCCGGGGGGGAGGGGAACATCTACACACATGTCAAATGCACAACACAACCTGCACTGTTTATCATATATGCTGGGTTTAAAATGTAAACCGTTCCGGGTGGGGCAACAGCTCGGCACTAAAGAACTGCAGGACCTTCTTCAGTTCCCAACATCCACGCAGAAGCTGACAACTGTCCCTAACTCCAGTTCCAGAGGATCTTGTGACCTCCTCAGGCATTGCATGCATGTGGTGCACAGACAGACATGCAGGCAAGACACTCACACACATACAATAAAAACAAATAAATCTTTAAAACACTCAGAGGTAAGCTGTTCACTCTGGGGTAAGATGGCAGACTAGAAGCTGCCTCTGTGTTGTGGTCACAGGAAGGGGAAAGACTTTATCCCAAAGACAATAAATAGAGGAGGAGGAGCTCTGGAAACTTATGAAGTGCAGGCCTAGCAGAGAAGAGCGAAGGACAGCAGGCCACCTCAGTGTGGCAGGTCCCCCAGCAGGTGGGAGAGGGGGTGGGAGAGGGCAGAAACCTCTTCATGAAGGTGAGCTAGCGGACACTCAGGACAAGACCACAGTCCTCACGAGCCTCAAATCCAACGGCAGGCTTTGGTGAGACAGTGATTCCTCCAGCCGACAGCGTAGCCTCAAAGAGAAAGCCCACCACGTCACATTGTATGACTTGGAAGGCAGCAGCCTGAATGCCATGTTAAGACTACTGATCAAAAAGAAAAGAATCCACAGGTCTGAGATCAAGGAACAGACCCAGGCGGGGGAGTTTCGGTGTGGCCTGCCACAACCCAGAGGAGAGAAGGCCCTGAGGGGCAGCTGTGGCCAGCAGGAGGGCCATCACTGACAGCAGAAGCAGGCGAGTAGCAGAAGGCGGGTCCAGCCTTGAGAATGCACAGGAAGAGACAGCCCTGCCCTTGGTGGCCCAGGACAGATCTCATCAACTGAGATTACCCTGGGCTTTGACAGCTCTGAGGCCAGCTAGCAGATCAAACTCTGAAGCCACCTACTGGTCATCCTCAGCTGTATGGCCCGAGAGATCTGGACGCAGAAATGAGAGACATGGGCAAGCAAGGCAACATGACTCTCCCAAAAGTCACAGCTCAGCCACCGAACTAAGGCAAACTCCAGACCAAGACTGCAAAAGTTTTCTGTGACCTGAAAGATGTTAAGAACAAATAGATGTGTTCAAGACCTGGAGAAAAGTCAGCAACACAGAGGGAAAGCTTTAACGGATGAGAAAAGCAGCAATATGGCTCAAAAAAATTTTTGGAAAGAAATTTTGAAAAAGGAAACAATATAGAAATGTTGAAAATGAAAATTTCAATTTATCAAACAAAAACACAGCAGAACCAAAATAATCAAACAGAAAGAATATCAAAGATGGCAGACAAGATCAATAAACACTACATAAGGGGCTGGAGAGATGGCTCTGAGGTTAAAAGCAGTTGCTGTTCTTCCAGAAGACCCAAGATGGATCCCCAGCACCCGCACGGCAGCTCACAACCATCTCTAACTCCCGATGCCCTTTTCTGACTTCCACAAGCATGTGGTACACACACCCAAACACGTGATATAAAAATAAGCAAACCTTTAAAAAGAAACACTAGGTTCAAGCATGGGAAATCTAAGTTGGAATCCCAGCACTCATGAGCAAGCTGGGCATGATCCCCTGCATGCCTGTAACCTTAGTACTGTTGGGGACAGAGAGAAGAGAATGGCTGGGTCTTGCTGGCTGCCAGCCTAGACGAAAAAGGGGGCTCCGCGTTCAGGGAGAGACCCTGCCTTGAAGGAATAAGGATGAGGGTGAAACAGGGAGACACTTAATACCTTCTTCTAGCATCCACGCATGCATCTATACACCCACATACATACATGCACATAACACCACACACATGCACACACACAGACGTGGTGCGGGAGGGCTGGAGGACATTTCAAGGCAAGCACCACCGATCTGGCACCGCAGAAGGTACTTACAGGAATACTATACGCAGAGGAGAAAGGGAGAGACTCAGTCATGAAAGGACAAGAGTGAAAGTCCTGAGAAGAACGGCTGAAGAAGGGAGAACTAGAAAGGAATCCCTCATGCCCAACACAGTAATCGAGTAAACTCCCAACACTAACAGGCACAGTAAAGAACAGATAACAACCAAAACAGCCAGTAGTGAATATCTCAACAACCTTAAATGCAAATGAACTCAACAAATGAATCACAGATTAGCTAGCTGGCAAATAAATTAAAATTTAAAAAATTAACTATCCATTGTCTCCAAGAAATACACTAGGCTGGCAGACAACAACAATCTAAGAATCAAAGGATACAAAGCATCGGTCAGGGAAACAAACGACAACAAGGTGCTGTGGGCGTTTTCATGTCTGATTAAAGATGACCCCATACCAAGATTAGTGAGGAAAGAAGGTCACTACATATTATATTATATACATTATATATTGGGGCTCCCAAATTAGTAAAACAAATACAGCCCAACATAAAAGGTCAGTTATTAACCTACTCGCATCTTGAGAGAGGTCATCCAAACGAAAAAACAATGGACACCTCAGAGTTAAACTGTTCCACAGAACACATGGAATACTCCATCCGACAGGATACACACGTCTCAGCAGCCCATGGGGCAATCTCTAAAATAGACATATCCCAGGCCATACATCAAATCTCCCAGCTTGTTTGCTTGTTTGAGACAAGGTCTTCCTACATAGCCCAGGCAGACCTCTAACTCAGAAATCCACCTGCTTCTGCCTTCCAAGTGCTGGGATTAAAGATAAACACCACTACACCCAGTTCACAAATCAAATCTTCCCAAATGCAAAAGAATAAAAATAATATCTTGTATCTTATCAGATCATAGCACAGTATGATAAAGACAGAACTCAATAGCCAGAAAAATAAACCACACAAATGCATGGAAACCAGGAAAACAAATCCAAAGAAAAGGTGAAAGACTTCTATAATGAAATCGTATCGACACTAAGGAATGAAATTCAAGAACCTCTGTAAGATGGAGGGAGACCTCTTATGCTCATGGATTGGTAGAATTAATATTGTAAAAATGGCTACATTAGCAATTGATGTGTTCACTAAAATCCCATCAAAATTCCAACGACATTTCTTACTTATATGGAAGCATACAGACCCCAGATAGCTAACGCAACCCTTAGCATAGCAGAAAAAATGCCAAAGGTGTCAAAATACTCACATTCAAATTATACTGCAGAGCCATAGATACAAAAACAACATGGCATTTGTGTGGACACACAGAATACAAAAGACGTCCCAGAAAGAAGCCCAAACAGTTAAAGGTACCTTATTCTTACAGAGGTCAAAAACACACTTTGGGCAAAACAACAAAAAATAAAACCAGTCTATTTAATGAAGAGTGCTGGGAAAACAGATTCCCACAGGTAGTAGAATAAAATGAGACCCACATTGCTCCCCCTGCACAAAAAAAAAATCAACCCAAAATGGATCACAGACGGTAAGATCTGGTTCCCAACTTACTTCCTTCCTCTTGTTCTCTGTTTCCTCCTTCTGCTGCGGCAGGCAAAGCATCAGGGACCCACTGCCCATCTTTGGTTTCTCCCAGGATGGATTCCAAGTCTACTTCATCCACACTGCTCCCCTCAGAGGACAGCAGTTTATCCAAGCCGAATTTAAGTATCTCACTTAACTTGAATGGAGAAAACAAAAGTCCAATTAATTCTGATGAAGAAAAAAAAAACAAAACAAAACATGGTGATGTGGGAGACTTGCTAATGGCTCAGACGTTCCTTCTCTGACGGACAGCCAGTATTTGCTGTCCATCACAGCTGACAGCAAGCAAGCTTTTAACAGCAGAATGATGGGTAAGCAGATGGGGATAAAGGATTATCACAGTTATTGACTCTGACAATCTCAGCAACAATACAATACGGATAAGTGTCTGATTTTTATTTTTATTTTTTTGCTAAGAGTAATGGTAATTTCAAGTATTTCCAATAGCACTTCTCACCAACTCATCATCACAGGCTTTCCAGGAGCAGCAAGAGCAGTCAGACTCAGCTGTTTCCCAACTCTCTCAGCTAAGCCTCTTGATCTCAGCACTGGCTGGCTCCTCTGGCAATGTGCTTTCCCACCGCAGCGTCCCATGGACACCACTCTGGCAAAGACCAGCACTCCCCAGAGACTTCCGCTGCCTCCCTGAGCCTCTCATCCACTAGTTGTGATGATGGGAGGCACAGAAGGCTCAGGGGGCATTTCCTAGCGCTCACCTGCAGCTCCCAACCCTGCAAATGCTCACACAATAGCTCAGGTTCACTTGTATCTTTCTCTTTTGGATTGGACTCTAGACAGTCTCCTTCAGAACTTGGAACCTTTAAGGTAGGCTGTTAACAGTGTCAAAACTCCTTACATAGCTCGTTGAAGCACCAACATCTGGGTATGTTTATATTTAACATTGCTATATATAACCAATGCAACTGACTTTGCATTTGGTACCAAAGCCCAAAGAAAGCCAAGAGTTTGTGATAAGGGTCTGCCCACACTGGAGGAGAGCATCTGGACACACGCCTCCAGGCACACCAGAAACTCACACTGATTAGGGTGATTGAGATGGGAAGGTGACACGGAAGTGGGGACGCCACTTCCTGAGTATGGATCCTGCACTGTGTGAAAAAAAGAAAGTAAGCTGTGCCCGAATATTCCTGGCTCCCTGCCTTTTTTACTGTGGATATGATGTCACCAGCTGCTTCAGGCTCCTGTGGATCTGACTTCCCAAACATGCTGGGTTTGAGCTGCGTGCTAAAACACACCCGTTCTCCAGTTGATTTTGTTTGGTATTTTTCAAAGCAAGAAGAAACCAAGACAGAGGTACAGAATCAACTGTTATGATAACCTTAGTTTGTTTTTTAATTCTCTAATTGTTTTCAGCATCCTCAGACATAAAACTAATGGAACCCTTGTTTTAAGCAAAGAAAGACCTCTGAAGTGATGGAGTAATGAGGCTCAGATTTAAATCCAAGACAGACAGACAGCACCTGTTCCCTTTACTCTGTACCTATCAAGCCTATTTTTGACTCCTGAAGTCCCCTGCACATAGCAGGCACCAACACAGGAACGAGTCATGATGAGCCTATGGGTAAGAAGAGATTCTAACCTGGAAGTCGGCCTCAGCGGATGGTCTCGCAGCTCCTAGGGTGAAATGACCCCCTTCCATGACCATGTTGGTAAGCTGCAGTTTGGAGGCTGCTTTCCTGTACACGATTTCTTCCACAGTGTCCCGGCCGATCAGACGGATGACTTTAACAGACCTGTGTGCCAGTCAAGTGACAGCAGAGGGTGATGAGTGTGAATGACTCAGGAAAGGATGCACCAGTGAGCACAGCTGGAGACGGATCTGGCCTTCCAGATATGGACAAGGATGCGGAGGTGACCTGAACTGTGTCATCTGTGCCAAGGAAAACCTTGTAGGCACGTGTCATCCTCAGGCCCAAGGCGAGCACATAATCGTTGGTAAATTTCTGTAACATCAAGTGGCCCAGGGGCAATTCATATAATATATTCTGACCACTGTTTCTCCTCCCAGGCCCTTCCTACCCCTCCAACTCCAGGCCTTCTTTCTTAATAAAACAAACAGAAAAACAAAAAAGAACAAACACAAGAAACATACACACACAAATAAAACTCATAAAAAAAACATTGGAAACATAATATACAAGCAAAAGACCAAAAGATAAAAAAAAAAAATGCAAACAAAGCAATATGAGACAAATCTACAAAAACACCACTGAGCTCATTTCTTATTGGTGTTGACCGGTTTTTGTTGTTGTTGTTGCTGTTTGTTTGTTTTGTTTAGTGAGGTGGGTCCTAGCTCACTGAATTAAATAGCTTCTAAAGATTCCTTCTAACCCTTTCATAATTTGGCTTTTTGTTCAACAAAACGAGTCTGGACTATGGAGCCACCCACTAATGCTGCTGCAGAAGCCAACAGCAAAGCCGGGCACATATTGGGGTCTCTCAGTTCCTGTTTGGTGCTGTCACCAGGACTACGTTCCTCCCTTCTTCTCAAGCCAGGAGCGTCTAGCAAGCCAAGGAAGTGGAAATCACTGACGCTGAACCCACTCACTTGTTCTGGCCAATTCGGTGAGCTCTGGCAGCCGCCTGCAGGTCATTCTGAGGGTTAAAATCACTGTCAACAAAAATAACGGTGTCTGCTGCCGTTAAGTTCATGCCCACTCCACCTGGAAATAAGGCAAGGGAGAGTCACCCGAGACACACAAGAGTCTGGAGAATAAAGACGGACCAGACAGGGTAACCCTAATAACTGAAGTCAGTCAAACGTCACTCGTCCACAACTCCAGAGCCCAGCATGGTCACACCTGCTCCCTTAGCCTCCTACTGCCTGACTTGGGAGAATGTAATCATCACACAGAATAGAACGGGGAAGTAGGGACAAGCAGCAAAGGAAGATGCTCAAGTCAGGAGCGTGAAGCAGTTTCAGCTTTCCCAGACCTAAAACACTGGACTACATTAGCCTAGGACAGTCTACAAGGAAAAGGGCGCACGCTCCTTCAGAAAAGGACGGTGAGCATGGGACAATCTGTGAGGGCGTTTGTAAGGGAAGAGCCCTGACTCACACTTGCAGACCAGGCTAGGTTGCAAGATCGCTGACATGCTGATGGAGGAGGGCAGAACAGGAGACTGCCTCCCCTGCTCTGAAGAAAGCCTTAGCAAAGCGCCTGTAACTGCATCCACACCCACCAGGCATGGTGTGAGAAAACCAAACCACCTCCTGCAGCAATTTTCTAGGTTTTCTTTGGTGCTACAGGAAAAGGGGAGAGGTGCGACCATGGGTTTCGGGAATTAAAAGAACCATGAAGGCAAATTACAGTCTTTTCTTTGATTAATGTAAAAACTAATATAAAACGGACTGGTTCTTGCCAGGGTCATTAGAGATCGCTGCTGAAACAAGGGGGCCTGACAGGGCTTGTTCCAGGAGCTTAAATTAAAGGTTACTTCTCAGAAGGACTCCTGATGCCCAGCTGGCTCTCAAGACAAGCAGGAATATTTAAAATTAAATCTGGAATAAAGAGCTGATAATGACTGATTACCGAGCGGGGTTAGGTTACCTAGCAGGACTAATATATTTAAGTTTTACCTGCCAGTTGCAAGCGAGGTTCTGAGTATTTTACGAAAATCAACTCTTATGCCCTACGCAACAAACTTATGGGCGCTAACTATTCATTTTCACCTCTTTTGCTGATACTGAGATGGAAATACAGAGACATCATTTGAAATTGTACAGCTAGAAGGTAAAGGAGCTAAGGTTCAGACTCCCATGTCCATGTCTGGTTCTTAAACCTGTTAGCTACATTTCCTGGGCTTTTGTGGTTGCTGTTATAGTTTTTCTTTCCTTTCCTCCCTTCCTTCTTTCCTTCCTTCCTTCCTTCCTTCTCTTCCTTCCTTCCTTCCTCCCTCCCTTCCTTCCTTCCTCCCTCCCTTCCTTCCTTCCTCCCTTCCTCCCTTCCTTCCTTCTCTTCCTTCCTTCTTTCCTTCCTTCCTCCCTCCCTCCCTCCCTCCCTCCCTTCCCTTCCCTTCCCTTCCCCTTCCTTCCTTCCTTCCTTCCTTCCTTCCTTCCTTCCTTCCTTCCTTCCTTCCTTTCTTTCTTCCTTCCTTCCTTCTTTTTTCTGTTCAAGACAGGGTCCTACTGTGTGGCCCAGGATGACTGACCTCCAAGTGCTGACACTACTCTTGCTGACAGCCAGTACGGCAGGCTGTTCCACCACACCAGCTCCAGCGCCTGTTAGTTCACTACACTACTCTTGCTGACAGCCAGT
>NC_022022.1:5692023-5710262 GCF_000317375.1 Microtus ochrogaster
ACACTACTCTTGCTGACAGCCAGTACGGCAGGCTGTTCCACCACACCAGCTCCAGCGCCTGTTAGTTCACTACACTACTCTTGCTGACAGCCAGTACGGCAGGCTGTTCCACCACACCAGCTCCAGCGCCTGTTCGTTCACTACACTCTAACACCTGCAGGTGCCTGTTTCACTTCAAAAATTTGCAGCATCCCCCCCACCCCACCCCAACCCTACCCTTGTGGCCTGGTGGTTAGGAGTCACACGATGCTGAAAGGCAGCTCTGTCCAAAGGGTGATCCCACTTTCTTTGCAGGACCAGGGAAGGGGCCCAGGACCTTGTACATGCTACACAGGCACATGTGTGAGCTACACTCAAGCCCATGAGTGGTATCTTTTTAATAAGCTCTACTCATAACTGCTTGAGACATATTTATGAGCTATCATTGCCCCCTGGTGGCGATACGATTCATTCACAGAAACTTTTGGACACAGGGCGAACTGCTGAACAAATCAAAGTGCTGCAGACCCGAGGCACACACAGCGGCCAACGAGCCACGACAGCACGCTTCTGGAAAAGGCAGTGCCCAGTGCTTCTGCTCCTCCAGGATCTGCCCTGGGTCCTCCAGGGAAATTAATTAAAATGCGGACGGCTCGTCCTTCTTAATGTTAGACATTTCAAACAAAAGACTGTCCTCTGAGTCGGGAAATGATGAAATCTTTAAAGTATCAGAGATAGAACTGGCTGTTCTTCCGAGGCTACCTGACCTAACCCTACGCTTTGTCTAAGACTACAGGAGACAGAGGATGACATGAGCGAAGGGCTGAGAGGCTGATTACATCATGCATTATTATCTTTATTAGACAGATAAGGCAGACGCTGACAGAATAATCCCCTTACCTAGGATTACATCTAGAGCTTCTTTTATTCACCCTTATCACACTAATCACTCGGTGAATGCTTCCTAATAAGACAGAACCCTTTCCATGGAGATGCTGATCTCTCTTTAATAGGGGAACACACATCTCTGTATTCACCCTGTCTGCTTCAGGAGGATTTCAATTTATAAGAAATAAGATAATGAGGAACTGGAGAGGTGAGTAAAAGCATGAGAACATGGATTTGGTTCCCAAAACCCCTATCTGGTGGTTCACAATGGCCTACAACTCTATCCAGGAGATTAGATACCCTCTTCTTGCCTCCAAGGACACCTGCATGTTTGTTACGAATAGAAACAAAACAGGCATATGCACATAAATTTAAAGTTTTCTTAAAGAAATAAATTAATAAGACTAGCCAATGGGTTAAAAAGTGATTTAAGGATGATCCAGAATCTAAAAAAAAAGAAAGAAAGAAATGTTTCCAGAAGCTAATGTCAAATTGTTTAATAATGCATAAAACAAATCACCCTCTTAAAAACATATCCCAAATGTGAGATAATATTTATGACTGAAGTTATATATAGACATTGTCAAACTCTAAGTAGCTGGCAATTTTACTATAATCACATTTTAAAGCAATTAAATACTCACTAAGCGTGTTCTGGGTTAGAGAAGTATTCTGGAGGAAGGTAACTAGCAGAGAAACTATCTCATTCCCCAAATCACAGTTGGGGGAAGAGCTGCACTCCCTAAGTATAAATAAAACTTCCTATGGAACTCTCTCCGGACATTGCAGGCCAGGAGCCAAAGCAGGTTAGGATCGTTTCTAAGAACTCAAGACTTCAGCTGAAGTTCCTTGATGAGAGGTAGCTTAGGTAGGAGCCATAAAACGGTCACCACGCTTTCAGAAGTCCAGCCTCTTAACCAACCCTGGCGATGGCCTCAATCTCCTCCTTTTAACTCCTTGCTGATAACCTTGTCTTTTAGAGAATTAGGGAAACGCACTAATGGTCGGGGTGTAAACGTTCTCCAGGATCGTTGCCTGCTTTCATCAGAACCCATGCGGCCTACCTGCCCGGGTGCTCAGCAGAAAAACAAAAATGGGCAGTTTTCCAAAGTTCTTAATGGCCAGGTGCCTCTCTTCTCCTCTCACAGAGCCATCCACACGCTCATAGCTGTAGCCTTGAAGAGAGGAGAAAATGGACAACCTTAATTCTTTTTCAAGGATTCTGGGGGGGAAAATTAGTCCAAAAGCAGACATCAGCCTTACCCTTTTCATACACAGGGAGAATCCCCACTTCTAATAATTTCCATGGGGGAAAAGTCTAAATTTATAGGGGGGCAATGCTATCATATTATAAAAGAAGGCATTAACACATTTTTACTCTTAATTGCAGCTGAAGTGGTGTTTAGTACATAGTTCTGAACCATTCCCGAGCAATCCTGAAAGCCGGCTCCATGGCAAACTGCATTCAATGAGAAGCAAGCAAAGTACAGAAGCTGGTGAGGAGGGTGTCTGGTGGTCCGATGTTTGCCTTTCCCTGGAGCTGAAGGGTCTCCCGCCTGTCATCATGCTCCAGACCCAAAGAGAGCTCTCAACTTGAGCTCTTCTTGTGCTCCAAGAGCCCTGCAAGGGAGCCCTGGCCTAGGTTTCCCACAGCATTTGAGGAGCATTAAGTATAGCTCTGAGGCCCAGTCTGGACTAACTTAAACCACAAGGTCTGGAGCTAGCACGTCTCCAGGGGCCTTGAGAGCAACCAAAGACACAGGTTTTTCCAATATCTCACATGCACTGTATGGCAATATTAAGCAAAGTGCTCATATAATAACCCCACTCCTTATTGTTAATGGAAACGACCAGCCCAGCCTCTCTGCCATTTGATTGTGGGTTTTCTACTCTCTCATCTGTCCAGCGAGTCTGAGCAAGGGGTCGGCTGCTGAGGCAAATGTTTCATGACTGGAAAGTTGTCACTGAAATATGTCTGTTATACAGATAATGTTTCCATGGCATTTGCCCCAGTGCCATAATCAGAAATCTCATAGCCAGCGGGAATGTGGCTGCTTGTGTCTGCTCATACATCTCTCCACGCTGCCAGTTTTCACTCCACTCTCCATGGCTCGTCTTCCTTTGACTCTGAATCATGTTGGGGCGAACTTTTCCTCTGTAATCGCCACACCTCATATGACTGTCACATATGTTACATACGTGACTGGCATAGCTACAGATGATTCAGGAGATGTGGTGCACAAGGGGAGTCACCTCTATAATCCATGTAGTCTTGCAGAATATCCAGCATGTGGGTCATTTGGGAAAAAAGTAAAACCCGATGGCCCCTGGTAAGGAAAGAAAGGAGAGAGTGACAATTCTGGAAAAATTGAAGGTTTATTTCCCTCAAGCAAAATTCTTTTGAAAAAAAAAAAAGAATCCAAGTTTATAAATAAATGAAATACTAAAGTAGAAATATAATTTAAAGACTTCCTCAGAAACTCGTAAGTATTTTATGTAAAGAATGCAAGTAAACCTGGCACTGTCCCTATCAAAGCGGCAGTTCTTAAACTACAGTGGAGAAATCCCAGGGGTGTTTGTCAATCACACAGGCTACGGAAGCTCCAGAAAGGCCAGAGCACACACTGAAAGTCAATGCAGTCAAGTACAAGCATTCGTGCCAAAAGCAAGATAAACACACACGTATAAAGAGTAAAATGCAAAATTCAAACACACACACACACACACACACACACACACACACACACACACACACACACACCTCAAGACCTTGATGGCCACAGTCAGCTGCTTATCCCTAATCTTACTTGGGGAGAAAGTTACTATTATTTACAGCTACTTTGGTTGAAAATTCAGAAACGCATTACTTTAGAAAGGGACGAATGGCATTTCACTTCCCAAGATGCATGATGAAAGAAGAAAAGGGACAACATAAGATAACAGATTACAAATGAAGCGAGGGGTGGAGAAATGGCTGGGCAGTTCAGAGTACTGGGTTCCATTCCAAGAACCTAACTGGCAGCTCATAACTAGCAGTAACTCCAATTCTGGGCATCCAATGCCCTCTTCTGGCCTCTGTGGGTACTGCCCATACATGGTATATTGACACTGACATTCATGAAGTGAAGGGCCGGGGGTTGGGGCGTGTGTGTCTCAGTCAGTTTAGTGCTTGCTTGCCTCACAAGGATGAAGGCCTGAGCTTGATCTCAAACCCACATTAAAAAATGTTGGGTGTGGTGGCATGCGCAGCATCTCAGCTCTAGGAGGCAGGGACAGGAGCATCCCTAGGCTTGCTGCGCAGCTAGTCTCGCCTAACTGGTGAGCGAGCTACAGACCAGTGACAGCCCTTGTCTCAAAGGATGTGGACAGTGTTTCTGATACCACATGAAGTTATCCTCTGGCCTCAGTATGTATGTATGTATGTATGTATGTATGTATGTATGTATGTATGTATGTATAAATGTACTTCCGAATGTGTGTGTGTGTCTCATACACACCCCACATGAATAAAAAATAAAATCAAAATTATACCCCCTTCTGAAACCCCAGCATTTGGCAGACAGAGGCAGCAGCACCATTTCAAGTTCAAGGCCAACAGGGTCTACACGGTGTGCACTTGACAGTTCCAGGCCACCTAGAGCTACACAGTGAGCTACCATCTCAAAACAACAATAACGAATAGAACAATGACAAGGAATGAACGAAGTCAAGCCTTTTAACTGGGCACGACTTTAAAACATCATGAATAAAGCACAATGCCATCAAAACAGAATTCTCGCCGAGAGAATTAACCTGGTCTCTGTGTGCTTCAGAGCAACAGTTAAAGAGAGCTCCTGGAAGACTCAGCCCCAAATGCGTGCATGTGTGTGTGAGGGAAGGGGGGTTCTAATCTCACCTCTGCCATGTAGTGACCTTGGACATATAACCTTTCTGGGTCCATGAAAAGAAAAAAATCAGGCATAAAGAATTCAGAAATTCCTTGGGTACAACAAATAGATATACTTTATTGACTCTAACCAATAAGATACCGCACGGCATATAATCATTTAACATGTAATTATTAATCCTGCATATTCCTAGTGGGCAATTTTGCTAAATCTCAGGCCATATCTGGGATGGGTCTGAAAGGGATGAACTGAAATCCTCAAGAATCTGGGGTTTGTCTAGATTCCCCCTTTTTTATGGAGGAATCAGCCAAACACTACTACACAAGATCTTTTGTTGCCTAATTCAGAGTCTTTGGAAAAATGTCCCCTTAGATCCGCTTGAGGTTAGACCAAGACCCACAGGTTAACAAGAAGGAATATTAACTGAGCCCCTATGATAGATACTGATTCAACACGGGCTGCCAAGGGGCAATTGTGGAGGGAAAGATCAGCGCCATCTCTGTTCTGGTGAAACAGACAAGGCTGGAGTGATAAGGTGACCAAACATTGATGAGTCAGACAGCACATCAGGAGGACACTGACAGCTATAGGAATCCAAACAAAAGGATGACCATGGCGGGTAAGTGGGGGATGGGATAGCAGGAGCCAGGAGCATCCTTCCATGGAAGGTGGAACCTTAATCGAGGTTGATTAAGAAAGAAAACTTGGGTCCTTCTCGAGAAATCTGGCAGTTCTTCAGCACTTGGGTTTCAATGGTTACTGGCTCAGAGTGGTGTGAACCCACTGCCTACCCGGAGTAAAGAAATGCCAGCAGTCTGTCCAGCAGATGAAGCTTCCCACTGGCCTCAATCAGGTGCTCTCCAACTTCGAAGGGCTCTGGTTCCACACCTAGGGAAGAAAGAACCCACTTCCACTAACGTGCAACACTGGAGCAGATTCCCCGAGGAGAAACGCTGATTGTCGGCCGCTGGCAAAGCACCCCATACTCCCTACACTGGGTGTGCAGAGGCTCAACTGTGGCTGAGGAATTTTATGATTATCTGTTTGTATGATAACCTCAGTACTTCTTCACACCAATCACAAAGGCGAACATAGCTCAAAGGAAAAAAAAAGCTTATCTACGGTGCAAACCAACTTTGATGTTATAGGCAAGAAACCTAAACTAGAGTCCAGGCTCTCTAGAGAAGTGAACCAAAAACAGTTCAGAGATGGCATATACATTCCGAGGTATGGGGCAGCGGTCAGAATTACATTAACTGAGAGCTGCTTTTAAAATCTACAAGTTCCCATCCATTACAACAAACAAAAGCCAAATGTGCATTGGATTAAGAGTCTGTGAATTGTTTAAACAGCGGCAGCATTAGGAACCCTACCTGACTGCAACAAATCTCTACACTAGGCCTTCCTACAATAGGGACTATGTGCCCAGAAGTCCTAGGATTGTCCCTGGGCTTCCAATAAAAGCATATTTTTAAATTACCAGCTTTGGTGGGTGTGCTGGCTCAGGCCTTTAATACAGCACTTCTAATGCAGAGTCAAGCGGACTGTATATTCACAAGTTTGAGGCTAGTCAGGACTTAGAATAAGCTTCAGGCCAAGCTAAACTACACAGTGAGACCTACTTCAAAACAGAGAGGGGGAGGAAAAATTGAAGAGAGAAAAAAGAAGGAAGAAAAGGAAAGAAAGAAAAAAATTTAAACAAAGGTCCCAGCTTAAATGAAAATTAGAATCTAATCTACAGGTGGAGGCCTAAGGTGGCACTTAGAAACACGGACATCAGTAGGACATAGGCAGTGCAGGGGACAGATGTGGTGAGAAACACGGACGTCAGTAGGACACAGGCAGTGCAGGGGGACAGCTGAGGCAGGCAGGCAAGATGAAGTGCTCCATGGAGACCAAGAGTGTTTCAGAAAGCAATGACACCCTTGCCACAGTCTCTGAGGGACTGACTGGACCATGACACTAGACAACCGCCAGCACAGAGATGTCCGGGACACCCATAATGTGGTGAAGAAGGGCTGACTGAGTGGGCTCAAGACAAGGAGACATGAACTTTGAGGAAACACTCAGATAAACCATGATGGCGATCTGTAGAGCCACTGGTTTCGAGTCTCCAAAACCGTCAATGCATTGAGATAAATGAGTCAGTGAAAAAAACCTTAAGAACATGTCCACCTTCCGGGAGAACAAAGAGATGGGGCAAACACAACGCAGGATCTATGACTGGAACTTGGAGTTGAAAAGGAAAAGAAAAACATGGTCTGAGTGGATTGAACAAGGGTGGAGGGCATGCCTCACCATGGTTTGGGCCACAGACCGTACGCAAAGCGGTAACGTGGCAGGGCAGAGCCCCGCAACTCTCACCATCAAACAGATACGGGTGGTCCACGCACTTCCGAAGCTGTGTGAGGATGTTCTGCAGCTTGACTTTCTTTGCCATCTCACTCTCAAATGCATCTGAAATCGTAAAGACCACAAGAAAGATGGATTACAGAGCAACCCACCCTCCCAAGTCCAGAGCCTCACACGGGACCTCAAACCCTGTGTAACTGCTCAGACTAAACTGGACACCTGTGTGAAACTGCTTAGCCATCTCTTTCTTTTAAGAAGGAACAATAAACCATAAGTTGGATGTAGTGAACTTGAGTATCCTTTTTTCAGACATCTGATCTTCCCACTGTAACTGATACAGAGGCAAGGGACAACTATAAAATGGAAATCAAGAGATCATGCTGTTGTCTCTCCCTTCTCAGTGAATCTGAGCCAACAGCATTTTGCAGCTCGTTAAGTCTCCAATGGGCTGGAAAGATAGAGGGCAGGACTAGGGCACTTAGAAGTGCTTGCTTCAAGGCAGCAAGGGGGATGGGGCCAGAGGAGACGAGTCTGAGACACTGCCACACTCAGTGCGGCAGACCTGAGAATCACCCAGCATCTCCACTCCCTCCTTGCTGTAGAGGGGGAGAGCGCCTGATTATTGCACACTTCCTACATGAAAACCATATTCATTCGGCTTCTGAACAGACGCATCCCCATACCTAGGTCTTTCATCAAGATGGCCTTGTAGTACTTCTTCTGTAGCGCTGACATGCCGTGGTATATCACCACCTCTGTCTTCTTCGGAAGCTCCGTGGCTACCTGGGCTTTCACTCGTCTTAGGAGAAATGGCTGCAAGAGTCTGTGTAGCTCACTTGCTGCATAAGAAGAAAAACTGGAGTTTGTAATCGAGGTATTCAGCAATCTGAATTCTGAGTCGGGACACTGATCTTTCATATTTCAGACACTCCTGGACGCACAGCAGGGCTTAGGTCCCTGCTAATTCATCCCAAGTTGAAAATACTGTTAGTTGAAAGGTATGTTTAATATACTTAATCTACCAAACATTGTAGTTTATCCTAGTCTACCTTAAAAATGCTCTGAACACTTCACTAGTCTTCAGTGGGACAAAATAAACCCAACTTACTAAAATAAATAAATAAATAAATAAATAAATAAATAAATAAATAAATAAATAAATACAGTGCCGAGAGCCAGCGAGCCAGTCAATGGGCAAAGGTGTTTGCTGTCACGTGTGGTGAGAGAGCTTGATCCCTAGACCCACACGGTAGGAGGAGAGAACCGACTCCCACAAGTTGTCCTCTGACCTCCACACCTGTGCTATAGCACATACACAGAGAGAGAGTAAACATAAACGACATCACTCAAAAGCCGACTAATTCTTATCATTCACTGGCCGCTCTAGTCAAGCAGGTCTGTCAGCACAGGGCACTGTCAAGTCTCACTCTCATGGCTGCCTGGAAACCTGTGAGTGCTGATGCCGCCCAGCTGGACAAGAGGCAATCTTACATCAACTCCCCCAGGGAAAGAGAACCTTGACAGGCTTTAACCGCTAGGCAGTATCCTACAGCTCTGTGCCTTGTGATCTTTATCTAGTCACCTATGGTGGACAGTTAGTTCTGCCTTGGCTACTATGAAGAGAGCGACATGGGTATGGTTTAGTTTCCTTTGGACCCAATTTGGACTGCTATACTGAATGGCAGTTGCATTTTTAGGTTTCTGAGGTACCTTGGTACTGTATTGTTTACCCTAGTTTATATTCACCCCATCATCAATGGGGTTCCCTTTCTCCGCATCCTTGCTGGCATTTGTAGGGGTTTTGGGGGAGGGGTCTTTTAAATAACAGCCATCCCACTGGGGTGAATAGTACCTCATTGTCTTTTTTATATTTTTACATGCATTTATTTACTATTATGTGTATTAGTATTAGTGTTTTGCTGGCGTGTCTATAACAACACCATGTGTGAAATACGTACAGAGGTTGGATGAAGGCAGCAGGTTTCCCTGGAACGGGAGCTATAGATGTTGCGAGCTGCCATGTGGGTACTGGGAACCCAACCCAGATCCTCTGAAAGAGCAGTGAGTGATTTTACCCAGAGTCCAACTTCCAGTCCTCACTGTGGCTTTGATTCACATTTCCCTAACAACTACCAATACTGATCTCTTACATATACATATATATTTAATAATAATACTGTGCTGTATAGCTCAAAATAAGCCCTTACTGATTTTCTTCTTTGACAACTTCGTGCACATTTGTAATGTGCTCTGGTAGAGAAAAAGCATTTGAAAGCATTCATCGTCAAGAAATGATAAAAGTTCAACTGACAATATGCCAACTACCTGAGCTGATCACTACCCAATGCAATTAAGACTCAATTCGAAACACTGCACTGCACCTCATAACTCTGTGCAAACGCTAGGTGTCAAGAGCAGGTCAAAGTTCACACACATTTTCTCTGAATGTGCATTTCTCTACAACATAAAACAGCCAAGTCACGGCACAAGTGGGACGCTGTCTGTCCTTCCCTCTCCACCTGTCACAGGAACCAGGGACACTTAACAAACTCTCTTCTTACTAACAGTCCTGTTTCTCGGAGGCTCTCCTAGTCCCGGGGTGATTTTGCATTTATTCTTATTGCTCAGCAATGCGGCTTAGAAAGGTGTAACTGCCCATTGCAATAGCAGAGTCAGGTGCAGCACACGAGCCAAGCCTCGGACACAAGCCACAGAGCTGACCACCAAGGCTGTCAGCATTCAGATTTGGCTCTTTTGACATCAAATCGCTTGTTCCCTCACCAGGTATAAGGAACTTCTAAAACCATCCTAAATCAGAATTACACTCCATGTTAAGACTGCCAGACACAGAAAATAAAACACGCAAAACAAGTAGCCAGCTGAACTGGAATTTCACGTAACAACGAACAATATTGTCATAAGTATGTTAATGTAATACTTGACTGGATATCTGAAACTTACCTAGCAACTCTAACCATGGGAGTTCTGTGGGAGAAATCTTTAGCCTAGGGTGTTCTACTGGGAAACCTCTTCCAACTCATTCTTACCCAATACATATAAAATAAAAACACTGTATAAGCATCCTGGGGTAATATCAGAAATATCCAGATATTCAGATAATTCTGTGAGACAGAGGGGCAAAGGTACAAGAGAAAGCTGCCACCTCCATAAAGGATGATGAAGCCCTCCCCGCCCGCCACACACACACACACACACACACACACACACACACACACACACACACACACACGTCTCCATCCCATCTGTTAAACTCTTGGCTTTGGTGCACGATTTAAAAGAGGCACCCGTGCCGCAGAACACTGACAGCAGGGCCTGTAGTAAGAAGCACCCTCCTACCTCTTCCAGAATAAACTATGGGTCCAGACAGCAGAGCACAGGCAGACAAGCAAAGCCAATGAGGCACCTAGCACTGGCCCTTTGGCTTCTGGCTCCTTAGCTCCCTGGTCTTCTGGTCATCTCCTCTATCTATATCTGTTAGACACGAAGGCAGTTTCTGTGTCACGCCCTCCGGGGGATGATCAGGAAGAGAGGAACCTGCCTGATTTGGACTCTCTCTCAATGTCCTGGTACTGCTGGACAAAGTCTTCCACCTGCTCCCTGCAGAAGAGATCAGGCTCCACGACACTGAGGAGGGAGTAGAGCTCCTGGAGGCTGTTCTGGATGGGCGTTCCGGTGAGCAGGAGGCAGAAGACCACTGAGAACTTAAACACAGACCAACAAGATCAGAAGTCTGCCACCGCGGGAGGAAAGGCTGGGTTGCCCAACAAAGAGCAGCATGGCCACAGCACAGAACACCGGGCGGCTCGGGTGCAGGCTGTGTGTTTTATTTGATGAAGGAAACGACTCTGGGTTCAGCTGTAAGGAGCAGAAAAGGGTCCTCCAAGAAGACAGTGCTGTAAGGATGAAGGTCACATCACTTCCCGAGCAAGTGTTACAGAGCGGTCAATCCGTTCCCGCTATTCAACCTTGGAAAGTTAAATTACAGGATGCACCTCACGTGGGGAAGCTACCAAAGCAACTGAGACAGGGACGTATGTGCACATGGAGCTGAGGAAGCAAAAAGCTAACACACCAGGCCCCTCCGCACATGGAGCTGAGGAAGGAAAATGTTAACGCTCCACTACAGGAAAAGAACAAGATCAATACCAAAACAGTGCCTTTTGCAAAACCTGATGGCATACCAAGACTTCTGGATGCTTCTGGACTCTGTGCCACATGACAGCTCCAAACAGAAGAGACTTCTTTAAACTTTCAGAAACAAATGAGAAATCCAAAAACAAGTGGTGCGGGAGAATTGTCTGTATTCTGTCAATCATGTATTTTAATAAAACACTGACTGGCCAGGCAGGAAGTATAGGCAGGTCAACCATACAGGAAGTAGAGGTGGGGCAATGAGAACAGGAAAATGCTGGAGAGGGGGAAGCCCATTCCTTCCATTCCTGCCCAGACTCTGAAGAAGCAACATGTGATCTGCCCCGCTGTGAAAGGTACTGAGCCACATGGCTAACATAGATAAGAATAATGGATTAATATAAGCTACATAAGCTAATAAGTAACCTGAGCTAATGGGCCAGTCAGTTTTATAACTTATGGAGATCTCTGTGTGATTTTCTTTGCGGCTTGCCAGCTGTGGAGTACTGGGCAGGACAGAAACCCCAACAAGCCAAGCCAGCCTTTCATGTTACAAATAAGGAATTTCCTTTATCAGTGATTACATACTAGTAATTAGTAATGAAATTTAAAAGTTAAGGAGAACAGTAACAACAGATTACTCCTCCCTTGAGACACCTCGTACTCTTGGGAGTTCTTTTTCATTTTTCTTAATCTTTTTGCTTTGCTCAAAAAAAAAAAAAAAGAACAACATTATCAAGAAATATTAGATCTGGATGGTGGAACATGCCTTTAATCACAGCACTCAGGAGAAAGGGGCAGTCATATTTCTGAGTTTGAGGATAGCCTAGTCTATTGAGCAAGTTCTAGGATAGCCTGCAATACATAAAGAAACCCTGACTTAAGAAAGAGATATTAATTAGATCAAGGAGGGGCTGGAAAGATGGCTCAGCAGTTAAGAGCACTACCTGCTCTTCCAAAGGTCCTGAGTTCAATTCCCAACAACCACATGGTGGCTCACAACCATCTGTAATGAGGTCTGGTGCCCTCTTCTGGCCTGCAGGCATACACACAGACAGAATACTGTATACATAATAAATAAAAAAATTTAAAAATCTTTTTAAAAAATTAGATCAAGGATGATCGACCTCTGAACTGACATAACAATAACCATCAAAATTAATTTAATAGGAGAGCCATATACCACATATGTATGTTATTTTAAATAAAAAAATACAGTGAGCATTACACACACAGAGAGGACATACTGGAGCACTAATGCAGGAGTGGTGCAATGTCTTTGCTTATCTTTTGGCTGGGGAGGGATCATCAGACAACACACTGCTTTTGCAGGATGAAAGGGCAATGTGATACAACCGATGAAACTGATTGCAACAGTTCCAGCCATCTCCTTTTGCTCCTCCTGAAATGCTCATTCATTATCTACCCATTTGTGCCTGCTCTGTCTGCTGGACAATGCTTCTGTGATGTAGGAGTGATTTCTTTCTAATCTGTTGCTTTCATTGGTTAACTAATAAAGAAACTGCCTTGGCCCATTTGATAGGCCAACCCTTAGGTGGGTGGAGTAAACAGAACAGAATGCTGGGAGAAAGAAGCTGAGTCAGGCAGTCGCCATGATTCTTCCACCAGACACAGATGCAGGTTAAGATCTTCCCTGGTAAGCCACCTTGTGGGGCTACACAGAATATTAGAAATGGGTTAGATCAATATGTAAGAGCTAGCCAATAAGAGGCTGGAACTAATGGGCCAGGCAATGTTTAAAAGAATACAGTTTCCATGTAATTATTTCGGGGCATAAGCTAGCCATGCGGGAGCCAGGCGGCCGAGTGGCCGGGTGCAGGGAACGAAACCCACTCAACATTTCTGAAGTGTTTCAACTACATGGACTGAGTCCTTTTAGTTCAGTAACCAGAATCTTTCAAGCGTATTTCAGCAAAGAGCCGAAGTGGTCAAAGAACAGAAGGCTACAAAGGTGACTACTAGTCACAATATTTAGTTTTCCTAGGACATGAGTTGAGTTTCTGATTCAAAGTTTGGCATCAAAACTTAAGAGTTGAAAAAAAATAAGAGACAATCTGTCTTTATAGTACTTTATAAGTTCTGTGTATAAAATATTGTATAAGCATATTCCTTATTAAATATTAAACATTCTTCCACATAACTTTTTATGGCAGCTTTGGTTGTAAATGCACTGTGGGTATGAAACATAAATCCCAGCACCGACTCTCCATTTTCATATTTAGGTCACTTTCAACTTTCATAAACAATATTAAGGGGAAAAACAGAAAGAATCCCCCTTCTCACTGTGCAGTCCAAAAATAAATGGTTTTGTTTGATTGTTGGACTTTTTGCTTTCTTTTGGGGCTGGGGAGGAGAGGCAGGTCTCACTGTCCTGGAACTCACTCTGTAGACCAGGCTAGTCTCAAATGCACAGAAATCCACCTGCTTCTGCCTCCCAGGTGCCAGGATTAAAGACCTGCGCTACCACCGCCCACCTAAATAAATGTTAACGATCTGTACTTCAAACCTCGCCTAGAAAGGAATGCTCACCTGTCCAGAGAAGTCTCCTCACTCCATCCTCTGAGCCTGGGTTTCCTGATGAAAAGTATGTGCAGGCTCTGAAGATGGTTATAAAACTGAGGCTCCCTGTTTCAAACCTACAAGCCTAGGGTCCCTTTACAGTATCTGTTTCTCCTCTCAATGTACATCAGTAATTTGCATTTTTTTTTTTTTTTTTTGGTTTTTCGAGACAGGGTTTCTCTGTGGCTTTGGAGCCTGTCCTAGAACTAGTTCTGTAGACCAGGCTGGTCTCGAACTCACAGAGATCCGCCTGCCTCTGCCTCCCAAGTGCTGGGATTAAAGGCGTGCGCCACCACCGCCCGGCTAATTTGCATATTTATTAAGAACTCTCTTACAAGGAGAGATACCTAGATATGACCACTGCTATGGCTTGAATGTGCTCCCTCCAAAGCACGGTGTTGCCAACATGCCAAGTATCAGGAGGTGTCCCTCCAAGAGGTAATGAGGCCACTTTTGAGCCTTTTAAAAGACTCAATGAGCGAGCTTTCTCTTCTTTCTCTTGCCCTTCTGCCACCACACAGTCCCTACAACCTTGACCTGGTTTCCAGCCTTCAGAGCTGAGGTTAACAAATATCTGTTCAGTATGACCCAGCCTGTGGTATTGCCCTAAAGTAGCACCAGTGGAGTAAAATACACACCTTCTGGGAAGGAGATACCAGTGAGGGTTCCGAAGAGAAGGTGATGGCACCAAAAAGCAAGAGGATGCCCTACGAGGGCGCAGGAATCTACAGAGAATGTATCTGCCTTCACCTCCCAGAGCTGCCCTACGAGGGCGCAGGAATCTACAGAGAATGTATCTGCCTTCACCTCCCAGAGCTGCCCTACGAGGGCGCAGGAATCTACAGAGAATGTATCTGCCTTCACCTCCCAGAGCTACAACTTCCAGGCCAGTAACTACAGAACTCAGATCAAGGGTCTCCTTTCAAATGCCCTCTAGATGTAAGGGATTTACTATGGAATGGGACCAAACTTAATCACCACAAAACTGATGTGCAGTCTCTTGAATGAAGAAGCCTTTCAACCAGGAGGAAGACAGTCCACTTATCGTATCTTGGAAAAAACAACCCAAAACAAAACAAACAAAAAACCAGAAAATCATTCTCATGTTTTCAGAACAGTGGGAGAGGCCAAGAGAGGATGAGGACAACGTATCATATTTACAAGAGACAAAGACCACAGAGGATGATGGAGACACTCGATGTGTGGAATTGGTCTTCGTGTGAGCTATTAAGTTCTCTGCACAGGTGAACTGGGGAGAAGCACGATATGCCCAATCTATCTGCTACCACATGGATCTATAGTGAGGTTATCTCCGTAAAGAGGTCCAAGACAATCCAAAGGAAGCTAAAACATTTCCAAAAGTACAATGCACTTTACTGGGGTGGGGTTGCACTTGATAACCAGATTTTAACAACCATTATCTTACGAAGGATAAGACGAAATTTCTGGTGGCCCCCCATGAATGTTCATGTAGCCCTGCAGCAATCGCACTAAAGAGAAAAGTTTCAATTAAGTCTCTGCTCTTCAGGCCTAAAGTATCTTGTAAAAGGCTCTGACTGCGCAGCCTCCTCCGCCATCTGGGTACCAGGATTGCATGCGTGTACCACCGCCCTGGCTAACATTTTTAGGGGGAGGGATGAGTAAGAGGGGCTCCTGAGCATTGTCAGGGCAGTGAAATCACTACATGTGACACCGCAGTGGTGGGCAGATGTCATTACGTATTTCTCCCAACCAAGCAGCGTCTACAGCATCAAAAGTAAATCTGTCAGCTACAGCTTCTGAGCGACAATGTTGACACTGTTCCAACACCTGTGACAAATTCACTGCTCTGATGGGTGCTGGTCAACGAGGAAGATATAGTGGGGACAAGGGGCCTCTCTGTACCTTCTGCTCAATTCTGTTGTAAAACTAAAACCACTCTGTAAAGATGATCTCCAACAGCAGGCAGTTAGACGAAAGCCCAGGCTACCCTGCACATTTACCTCTGAAAGTGTCCTGTGCAGCAGGGAGCTCTGGTTTTTCAATCTATGAGCTTCGTCCACAGCCAGAACACTCCAAGAGAAGCTGCAAGAGAAAATCCACTTTCAGCTTCGTGTGACTCATTCACGTCTCCCAACCACCTCGTTATGAAGCCACAGCTACTGTTAGACTAACCACAGGCCTGGCCTTGGAAACACACCCGAATCACCTCCCCACTGAGACACAGCCATGTGCACGGACAACAGCTGCGGGAATGGATGCACACAAGGGGCTTTCCCCCAAGACATAAAAGATGGGAGAGAGGAAGGGAGGGAGGGAGGAAGGGAGGGAGGGAGGGAGGGAGGAGCCAAAGCCAGAGAGAAAGGAGAAACATTTATAACCATGTGCCAGGTACTGAACTGGTAGCTCTGTGTGTTTAGTCCAAAAGAACACGATGGATAGACAGGATTGGGCTAATAGGGAGATGAAGACTTGGAAAGGTTAGGTGATCTGGTCAGGCTCACAAAAGCAGAAACGCGAGTCGAGACAGCTGCGCCCCAGCGGACAAAAAAGTGGGTTTAAGTAAGAAGTGCGGAATAGGCCCAGGCCCAGTGTCTCCCCCTTGGTGACACCAAGGTCCGCAGTGACCTCAGAATGTGATCTGTTGGACAGTAGCTAGCAAGAGCAAGTGACCAGTTTCAGTCATGAAAGTACATACAGATAGACACATACATATATTTCTATACTGCCTATGCCTTATTATGCCACTCAAGCAGGCCTCAAATTTGCAATCCTCCTGCCTCAGTCTCCTAAATGTTATGTCATCAGCATAAACCAATTTTACACTTTGGCTATAGAAGCACATTTTTAACAGGTACTTTTGAGAACCTGTTATAATCCTCCCCAAATATGGTAAGCGTGTGTGTGTGTGTGTGTGTGTGTTCTAGGATATATGTGAATATGTTCTAGGATGTATTACTTAAAAACAACAAAAATTGAAAATAAATATCTAATAATAGGCAATAAAACATGACTATATAAAAAGGCATATACGGTCACTGTAACACAAATGATGGCTGGGTGTGAGGGAACACAACTGAAATCATAGCACTTGGGAGGCAGAGGTAGAAGGGTACCACCTTTGAGGGCAGCCTTAGTTACACAGCAAGGCCAGCCAGGACGACATGCAAAACACTGTCTCAAAACAAACAAACAAACAAACAAAATATATTGTATGTTCTTGAAAATTACAAAAAAATAAGGTAAAACGTAGAACATATTAAGACTGTTAGTTTTACTAGTAATCATTCTAGGATATTACATTATATTTATATTTTTATATTTATGGGATAGGGACATGTGTGCCACAGTGTGTGGTCAGAGGATGACTGGCAAAAGTTGATTCTTTTCTTTCCCAGGTGGGTTCTGGGATAGAACTCAGATCTTCTGTCTTGGTCTATATAGAAGATTCTATCTCAGACAGACAGACAAAGAAACCATGGGGTGGAAAGAAAATCCCTCTGAACTCAGAGAAAGACGTTATGCAGAGGCTGACTTAAGAAAAGGAAGTCTTCTCCTAAGGTACAAAAAGAGAAGACGAGAAGAGCCATGTCAACAGAAGAGGTTCACGGAGGTCTGCAGATGGGGGGAGACAAGGAATCCAGGCGACCAGGAGCAGATGCACGTAAGACTGATAACATGCAGAGGTCTCCACAGTGGGGCAGCAGTCATGAGAGAAGCTTACCACAAACAGGTGGCCCGGTTCCCTGAAGGAGACACGCTTATACATGCAAATATCCAAAAATACTTATTAAACGAAACAAGGCTACAAGAAGGTGAATGTGGACAAATTAAATACACTGGGTCAAATCATCATCAAGGGATGCTCTTAAGAGGCCCCCCGAAGAGACTTTGTGAGTCTGTAATCCAAAAGATTCCGGGCTGTTTATACCGCTAGCATGCATAGTCTGAAATATCCACAATGCATCTCTTCAGTACAGACATTACATTCCCCTGCCATCCTCAGTAAGGACGACACAGCGATTGGAGACAGAATCTTAGCTAACCGTGAAAGAATACGTCTATGTCGTGGGGCTCATACCGAGTCAGCATTATAAATACTCCTTGGTTATTTGGGTTCTTAAATCCTCCTGCCAGTATGCTTAGAACCGATTACCTCAGATAGAAAGGCAGTATTTCTCCCTAGAAATGTGACATTCCAGTACCTAAAAAGAGGCTGGCTAGCACCAATGCTGACTTAGGAGGCCTGCTTTGCCATTTATTAACACTAGCTATAGAGCTAATCTTGGTTGCCGACTCACTCATCCAGGAAGAAGGAACCTCAACTGCGGTATCCTCCATCAGACTGGACTGCGGGCATGCATGCCTGCAAGGCGGTATCCTCCATCAGACTGGACTGCGGGCATGCATGTCTGCAAGGCG
>NC_022022.1:5710916-5733759 GCF_000317375.1 Microtus ochrogaster
GGGCATGCATGTCTACAAGGCATCTTCTTAATTGCTAACTGATATAGGAGGGCCCAGCCCAAGGTGAGTGGTGTCATCCCTAGGCCTGCTGTATTAGAAAAAGTCACTGAGGAAGTCAAGAAGAACAGGCCAGTAAGCAGAGTTCCTCCATGATATCTGCTTCGAGTTCCTGTCATGGTTTCCCTCTGTGATGAACTGTAAGCCGTAAGACAAAATAAGGCCTTTCCTTCCCAGGTTGCCTTTGGGCATGTGCTTATCACAGCACTGGAGCCTCTGTGGGTTACCTAAGCGTTATCTTCTTTATCTGCAAAGCAGAGGGCACACACTTTGGAGGGTCTTGATGAGCTCTTAAATTTGTATCGTGAGTGTGTGTGTGTGTATGTGTATGTGTGCAAGCACATGCGAGACAGTGAGACAGGAAGAGAGAGAGGACACAGGTGTATGTGTAAGAGAGACAATGTGCAGGCAAACGCACACCATGGTGCACCTGTGGAGGTCAGAGGACAAAATTCAGGAGCTTTTTTAATTACATGCATGTACACATGAGTACAGGTGCCTGCAGATGCCAGACGCATTGAATTCGCCTGCAGGTGGCGTTAGAGTCACACGTGGTTGGGAGCCAGTCCCGTGACTGCTCTTTTAGATCTGCTGAAAGGCAGCAAGCTGCTCTGACCACTGCGCCACCCCTTCAGCCCCTTGGGACATTTCTCATTCCCGAACTGGACTTTGTAGGTTTGCTCTGTAACCAGTTTTCCTGGCATTGCTGGGCATTCTCAGTCTCTTTCGGACAGATGAGCACACACTGAGGAGGGGAGGGAGCTGACGCAGCCGGTGAAAGCAATGGATGAGCGAGCCTGGGGGCCTGAGCTGGATCCCTGCAACCCATGGGAAAAGCCAACATGGGAGTGCATTTGTGGTCCCAGCACTCCTGCGGCAACATAGGGCACAGAGACAAGAACTGGACGGACCCTCGAGGGTCAGCTGGTCTGGAGTAAGCCACACAATGGCAGACAGGAGAAAGCCAATGAAACAGTGGGAGATAGAGAGTCAGCTTGCACCCATAGGCAGACACACAGACACACACACACACACACACACACACACACACACACACACACGCGCGCGGCGAGGGCAGGCGAGCAGGCAGACAAACCACTTATAAAAAGAAAATGGCTAGGACACTATGAACTCACAAGCAGAACACTTGCCTAGCGTGTGCAAATCCCTGGTTTTAATCTCTAGTACCCTCCACCAAATAAAATTATATTAAAATAGACAGGAAGAGAGAGAAAGGCATGCATTCCTCTTGAGGAAAAGATAATATTGCTCACTTGAATGAAACAAGACACTCATCAGAAGTCCTAACATCTACATTAGTCATCAATACTCCAAAGTTAGACAAATGCAGAGAGGGGCAGGCGACCACAATATGAACGGAACACAAGACTTTACGGCTCATGCAGCAGTCCCTGGGGCAGCTCAACCTACTCACGATTTCAGAAATGAGGCATCCTTCAAGCAAATCTGAAAAAGTAAGGACAAGAAGTTAACAAATCGCAGTGCTGACAAGCTACTTCCTGTGGTTACTGTCTCTGATTGTGGCGGTTGGTCCTGCCTTTCCTTCACCACCTCAGACACAAAGCTCTGAGCCTCCTAAGTCCAAACGAAAGGGAGTCTGGCTAAGGGGAAGGTCTGGCTTACAGGACCCCCAGCAGAGAGGCGTCCCCTTGATTGATGATTGATGGGGATGAGGCTAGCTCACGGTGGGTAGAGCCATCCCTGGGCTGGTGGTCCTGGGTTCTGAGCAAGCCAGAAAGCAGCCCTCTCCACAGTCTCTACATCAGCTCCTGCCTTGAGCTCCTGCCCTGACTTTCCTCAGTGATGGACCATTACCTGGAAGGGTAAGATGAAATAAACCCTTTCCTCCCCATGCTGCTTTGGTCATGGTGTTGATCACAGCAAGGGAAACCCTAACTAAGACATTAAGTGTCCTCCATTCCTGTGCTCCAGTTACCAAACGAGAACCCCTTTCCCTCACCACCTCTGTTCGTCAACCAAGAGGCAGCTCGGGCATCACTTCCGAGGCCCCTCCCCATGAAGCAGTGGGAATGGGAGGGAAGGAAACTAACCCACATGAAGTCCCATAATCCTTTACTTCTACGGTCACAAAGCCTCTCTGAGGATGTGATGGAGAGTCACTTCCCTCCCTCCAGACCCCCAAAAGTATGCTCTGTTTAAACAGAACTGTAGTAGCTTTAACAATTTCTTCCGCCCAGGTCAGGAGTTCTTGCTAGAGAAGCAGACGGTTACCTCATAGGTAGTCAGCAGCACGTGAAATCGAGATTCCTGTCGTAGGTCTTGCTGAAGGTGGGCTCTTTCCTCCTTGTCACCCACGTATGTCACACAGGACAGACCTGGAGCAAATCTGGGGCAAAGAAAAGAGATGAACAGAGCAAATGCTAGAGCCTCGGGACAGTGCAGGTTTCCTGGAAAACCACACATCACGAGATAGGCCAAGAGCAGACCCTGGGCGGCCATGCACCAGAGAGCCCTGGGGACTCCAAATCACACCTAGTCACTGCTAAGCCTCAGGAAAGGCCCTGACAGAGATGTTCACACATTAGAGTGAGATCAAAAGGCCTTGTGTTGACTTCGGAAAAACCTCCCACATCAGCCACCTCCGACATCAATATGGGAAGGCTCCCCTTCAGTTCACCAAACTTCACTAAAAATGAGCACCAACCTTTAAACTGTCAAACAGTAACGGTAACACCTGGACCCTCCTGTGCTGGGTGCCCAGTGTCTACCTACCTTGCTTCAATTCAGGCCTTTCTAGAATAAACTCATTAATTGTGTAAGACACTATTATTCTATCACATTTTCTTAAGGAATGCAAAGAATAAAATTTCATCTAAATTATTCTGTACCTCTCCAGCTCTTCTTTCCAGTTGCTCAAAACGGACAAGGGACAAAGAATCAGAAACGGCCCTTCGTCGTTCAGTCTTCCCACCAAGTAAACGAGGAAAGCAATAGTCTGGAACACAGCAAAGGACGTCCATTCTGATCCATTTCCTCATGAAAGATAACCACGCATGTGCGCAAACACCTACATGCAACTTGTTTTACAATGAAATTGTGTACAATCTTTTCCACGTTAAGGAGTATGCTTCTCCTTGGGAGAATCAAGGAAGCCTCAGGAAACCTGCCAAGGGGATTTTAGGCATTGAGTTCCTTAAGTAGTTAGTAAGCTGTGAGGATCAGTATTTATGTAACTGAACCTCTAATGCAAAGAAAAAAGCCAGGGAAGAATAGAAATCAAGGGAAACAAGGCTCCTGGTGGACAAGGTCAGCCCAGCAACCCTCTAAAATAAAATGCCAGTAGTACCAGGACATGACTGTAAGAATGGCCCACGCGTAGTAACTCTGTGCTGGCTGCTGGGTTCACCCGATGAGGATGGATCCTCCTTCCTAAGCCCCTCCCCTCTTTCCCTACACCTTCCCTCCCTTCTACGCACGTACTTGAAGTCTGTTCTTTTGGCTGGACATTCTCTGAGGCCCAGTTTTATAACAGCAGAGAAAACATGCTTTCCTGGAATGTAGGCCCATATTTCTTGGTATGGCACAAGGGCCATTAGCCCGGTCTGAGCTGATCACGGAACTCTGCAGACAAGCTGTCTCTGCCTAACAATACCCAGGATGGGCTCCTAGTTTCTTTTGTTAGAATGTAGATTACCTGAGAAGAGATGTTGGCTAAAGCTGATGGCTTAAGAGTTTAGAGGTCCGGTGTTTCCTCCCTTTGTAATTTGGAGGATGTCTTATAGAGATGCTAATTCATGGCCTACCTGACTGCTAGCTGCAGACTTGACCTGAGCCCGAGGCACCTGGTTGCCTAGGAGACAGCCTAACGTGTTCCCGCTCTATTGATGGGAGGATATATAAGCTGTTTGGAGAATAAGTGAGAGATCTTTGGAGAGAGATCTTGCCCTTCCATGATGACCGTGTAAGCTGCGTCGGATTATTCCTCGCAACTCCGTTCCAGTCCAGTTAGGGAATCTGTGTTGGACCCAGACAGGCTCCGACACTGGAACACATATTATAGAAGGGAAATCCCAGTAAGTTATGGATAAAATGGAAGTCTCTGTAAGCCCAAAGGCTTCCTTCAGGACACGTCTGTATACACTGTTGAAAGGTGATACATTGCACGGTAAAAATAAAGACAAGAGGAGATGCTGTGTCCAAATGCGGAGGTATTTCTATGGGGTGAGGGAGAGACAGTCATAAACATAAATCAAAACCCTGAGAAAGCGACATGCCAAAATATTTTATCAAGATTAATTTACACCAGCCTGGTCTACAGAGCTAGTTCCAGGACAGGCTCCAAAGCCACAGAGAAACCCTGTCTCGAAAAACCAAAAAATAAAATAAAATAAAAAGATTAATTTACAAAAGCACAAGAAGGGTCTTTCACCTATAAAACATTGAAGTTGGGATAGTTGCAAAACACAAAATGCAAAGTTACAATGGCAATATCAAACTGACAAAATTCAGGCTTTCTGCAATGCATGTGCACTGCTGTTTATGACTATGGTCGGAAAGCCCTGAAGAGAGACAAATGGTAGCTGGTTTTTAAAATAGATGGGTTTATAGTAGAATAACTTCCTGCTAAAATTATTTGTGCAATTGGACCTCCCAGCACACGCTGCACAGGGCAAGCTTCTCTGGGTGACTGGGTTGTGTCACAGCTGCTTCCTTCAGCTGCCCTCAAGATGCCACTTGAGAAAGCTCATGTCTATCGCCACACAGCAGAGAGGGCAACAAAACGTCTGGAGTCCCAGCTGGGTTCTGAGAAGCACTAAATGAAGAAAGACCACGAGTTCTACATAAATCCTTCCAGAAAACTGAACACACCCTGACTCGTTCTGTGAGGTTGGCACTAACCCTGTGTGAACACCACAAAGAAATACGAGGGCACGCCAGACCATATCATCTTCATGATATAGCTGCATAAATTCTAAACAAACCTTTCCCAAGCCAGATTTGGAGGTGGCACATTTGGGGGAAGCTAAAGACTGAAAGGCAGAGACAAGTAGGATTCATTCTGGGTGAGGTCAGGAGGACAGTGACTGAGACAGGTGGCAATGGAAGGTTCTGCACTGATACAAGAGTCTATTGAGTTTGGGTCCTAACGGCAGCCAGGATACCCTCTCCAGAGGCCACGCTGCTCTCTGAGTAACACCTGGATGGATGAGCAAAGTGTGTCTGCTCAAGTGAGGTAGTTTCTAACCTAAGACCAGGCTGGGCTCTGCACAGCTTCAGACCGAGGTTGGTACAAACAGCGTGAGTCTTGGAAGGGGGCGGTTAGCTTCTGTTCCCTGTGGTCACTTGTGAAACCTCTCCAGACTCGGAAATGCCTATCACCCTGGTTTTTTAATTGGCTTGCCTGTGCTGTGTATACTGACTACGTTGACTTTAATAATTCTATAGATTAGTAAACCCATGTAATTAACCATGAGACATGATGTAACTGGACTCCCTATTGACCCAAACCCACAGATGACATGTCAACCCGTGGCAGTTTTGCTGATCATCCAGACAAAAGTGTCAATATCAATACTCCAGCTGCCTAACAATGCCCCACCATTCTGACTCTCCAGGTTTCGATCAGTTGGCTGAGTGAATCTGAAACCACAGGTCCCACATTCACCCTATGCTATCCCGACAGAGACCCAGAAAGCAGGTATCACATAAAGTACTGATAAGGAAGTCGAAGTCAACTTGACACCAGGGCAGGCAAATTTCTTTTCTATGGAGAAAAGCCCTGAACCAGGCCCTTTAACTGTTCTCATAATTAAGCATGCCTTCTCCCAGACACGTTTAAAAAAAAAAAAAAGTAAATAAAACAACAAAACAGGCCAAACAATGGTGGTGGCACAATTTTTAAAAACCCGAAACAGAAAAGGCAACTCTCATCATGTTGCTTTATGTACTTCACACCCTGGTCAGGCACACAAGCTGCGATGAGCGGGTGAAGGCAGCCATGAATGGCGTGGAGGTGAACTCTGCTCCCCTCATGGTGGCGTACCTGGCAGGTCTTCCCCAGGCCCATCTCGTCTCCCAGGATACAGCCATTTTGGCACTGGAAGCACTGGGCTAGCCAATTGACTCCTTCCAGTTGATAAGAGCGCAGATGAATCCCTAGAAAAGAAAGACAGAAGTGGTCCAAGGAACAGAACTTGCAGCAGGCTCCAGGTTCTAAGACGGCCTCAACTCCCACGCTCCAAACCCGACCCGTAAGCACTGGCTCACTTCCCAGCTACTTTTGATGCAGACTCGGTGGCCAGCTATCATTTGTTCAAACTCCTAAAGCACGCTGTCATTGTCACCTGATACACCTGACAGAGGTCTTCTGAGGTGCTGACCTCTGTTGCTAAAGTCTCCCACCGTTATTCACTCCTGGGAGTAAGCATTACTAAAGCAACTGATCGGCAGCCGGCACACGGACTGTGCATGCTAAGGAAAGATGCGGTCAGGACGACTTTAGACCATGCTTCAACATGGAACAGTGCTGCAGAAGGAGTATCCACAGTGCCTGGATGAGACATGTCCTCCATGGCCCATGTATTTGAGCACTTGGTCCCCAGCAAGAGATAACTGTTGGGTCTCAAACCTGGGACAAAGGGCTGAGCTGCTGCTATTTAACACATGGAAGCAGACACTGGTGACAACTTCTCCCTGCGGTCCTCAGTCCTGCCTGTTCCAGGGTCCTCCTGGCTGGCATACTCCACCCCTACCCTAAATTTCTCCTGCACAGGGGCTTGGCTGCCCTTCCCCCAGCCACCCTTTCCTATATTATGCAGCCATTTGATTTACTTGGTTGTTTCATCTACTCTAGTGATCTGTCTCTTGGCCCAGGCTGCCCCTCTTGGTCGACAACTGCTCTCGCCTCCCCGTTAATCTCAAAGACGGGAGGAGAAAGACCACTGATCCAAATCATCATGGCCAAATTATTGAAAGCAAGCGATTAATTAAATCAAGTTTTTAAATTTTTGTACATGAGCTGCCTCCCCTACAGTGGGGTTCAAGAGATCAACACTGGATGTGAGGAAGACAAGGTTTTTAGGGGTAGGGGGTTCCCAAATGGGGGGCTGGGTGGGCAAAACAGGTGGGTTACAGGAGCAGAACATGAGAGGGGGGTGCCCCTTTAAGGAAGCAAGCTGGAGGGGAAACAAACCACTGCCTGGAGCACATATCAAGGCATGCCACTCCAAGCTGTCCTGCGCCAAATCACACGCTTGCCTTCCTACAGCTAGGTCATAGCAAAACCACAGGAATCGGGAAATACATTCTGTTTTCTAACCTTTATGGTCTGGGTGTCTTAGGCAGAGAACCAAAGTGACAGAACAACCAGCCAACCAAATGACAGGAGGGAGAGGCAGGCAGATCTGAGTTCAAGGCCAGCCAGGTCTACAGAGTGAGTTCCAGGATAGTTATCACACCAAAAAAGTTCCTAAGGTGCCTTTTGAACCCAAAGATGAATAAGCAAACATAACCAAACAAAATTCTAGTGAACAATAAAATAGCCATTTTATATTCTCAAACTGGAAACTGATGCTCAATATATGGAAATATATAAACATTTTGCCCTCTGTATTGTAGATACACTATCTAGAGTACTTAGGCAACCACGTTGTGTCCTGGAGAGTTGGCTCAGGGGGTAAGAACATTTGCTGCTTTTACAGAGGACCTGGGTTTCCCAGCACCCACAAGGTGGCTCATAACTATCTGTAACTCCAGTCCCAGGGGATCCAATGTCCTCTTCTGACTGCCATGGATGCCAGGAACACAACTGAAGACATATAAGGAGGCAAAACATGCATACACATAAAATAATAAATCTAATACAATATTAAATCCACAGCTATAAAAAAATAAGTGTTACTTATGAAAGCAAAAATTAAAAATAACCTAATAGCCAAGAAGGGCTGCCTAAACTATGGATCAATATATGAAATTATTCAAAATTATGGTTTCAATAACATATCCATATGGAACCCCAGTTATGGACCTCCCTAAACATGGGCATATAGGACCAGATACTGGCAAGACAGAGGGTGTATTAGAAGGGTTGTAAAGTAAAATTTCTTTTTCGTGAGCATAAATATTTCATGAACTCATACTGGAAGGAAAGGCCTGAATGTTCTCAATGGATTGACAACTTAGAATATTGCATTTATTCTGGCAAACAGAAAGAGCAACTATAAGTTTTAATATTCAGTACTGGCTCTATCTATCTATTTCCTTCTTTACCTGTGCTAAGCATTCATAAGCGCATGCCCCAACACATGCTTCTGCATTTGGTGTTCTATCCCATGCATTCAAACCTGCAATTTCTTGTCTGCTCACTTCCTTTTACCAAGAATGCACCTACACATATATGCCCCTCCTGATGTGTTAAATGCAGCCTGATTTGATCTGCACCTATTTATGGGCCTTCCACATAATTTAAAGTATCATTCCCATGGGCTGGAGAGATAGATCAGCGGTCAAGAGCACTGGCTACTCTTCCAGAGGTCCTGAGTTCAAGTCTCAGCAACCACAAGGTGACTTACAACCATCTGTAATGAGATCTGATGCCTCTCTGGCCTGCAGGCAGACATGCAGAGTACTCATACAAAAAGAGAGAGAGAGGGAGAGAGAAGAGGTAAAGTAACATTCTGAAGGCCACTGGCAAGCAAATAGGCACACAGACAACATTAATCAAGAATCAAGATATGCTGAACACACAAAGACCAGTTCACAAAGCCAGATTTAAATTAGATACAAAATGGAGGAAAGGTAACGGGAGAGGAAGTCTTGCCAGGGCAGTGGGAAGGAAAGACCTGCTCAACCAGAGAAAAACCAAGCCTGGTACAGGAAACCTGGCTAACTACTTAGAAGGAGAGAAGAGGGTAAAAAAAAAAAACAATAAGGGTATATTCTGTGGGACAATGGTCTTATACCCTGTAAAGTTTTACAAGTTGTACCGGTTTAATAAAAATGATGATTGGCCAGTACCCAGGCAAGAAGTAGAGGCGGGACAAAGAGAACAGGAGAATTCTGGGAAGAGGAAAGGCTCAGTCTGCAGTGGTCACCCAGACACAGAGGAAGCGAGATGAGAATGCCTCGCTGATAAAAGGTACCAAGCCACGTGGCTAACCAGACAAGAATTATGGGCTAATGTAAGTTATAAGAATAAGAAACCTGGGGCTGGAGAGATGGCTCAGTGGTTAAGAGCACTGCCTGCTCTTCCAAAGGTCCTGAGTTTGATTCCCAGCAACCACATGGTGGCTCACAACCATCTGTAATGATATCTGGTGCCCTCTTCTGGCCTGCAGGCATACATGCAGACAGAATACTGAGAATACTGTACACATAATAAATAAATAAATCTTTAAAAAAAAAAAGAATAAGAAACCTGAGCTAAAAGGCCACCAGTTTATTATTAATGTAAGTCTCTGTGTGTTTCTTTGGGACCAGGCGGGACAGAAACCTCAGTCAACAGATATCTGAAAAGGCCACAAAGAATCATACTATTAACTCTCTAAAAACAAAACAAACCTATAATACACATTAATTATAGATAGATAGATAGATAGATAGACAGACAGACAGACAGACAGACAGACAGACAGACAGTTTTAACAAACCTCTTCTGGGCTGACAATGCTCCTTCTCAGAGCCAAGACCACCTAACAAAAACTCCAAAATAAGACATGAGAAGCCCTCTTTTTAGTTGTTGTCCAGGAGAGTCCCAAAATATACAGCTCACTGCTGTTTCCCTGGCTGCCCACCAGAGGTAGAAGGTAAGTGCCTTTGCTGAAGACGCCATGCACTTCAGAAACAGGGCCCAGACACCCCTGGGCTGGAACTGATCTGAATGCCCTCTCCCTTAGCTCTCATGGTATACTAGAAGGCATCACGCAAGCTTTCAAAGGTCGGAGGCAATCAACAGTCTTACCCAGCTATGCTGCCGGTGAGCCAAACCAACAACCAGCATGCCATCAGGAGGTACAGTAAAATGGCATGCGTACCTGGGTGGTAACCAGCAGCTCTCTTACTGGACTTAAGATCTGCTCAACAAGAGGGTGACCATGCCTGGTCCTGGAATCCAAGATAACTACTCACTGATAGTGAAGTCATGGTTCCTGGAGGAGAATGTACACCCACTAATGTACTAAGCCAGCATAATCCCTAATGATCTATCAACATTTATCCTTCTAACCACAGGTAAGAACAGTCCTCACCCCTTGTCAAGGACACTTCTCTTTGCAACAGACTTGGGACCAATACAGAACCAATCAAACTGCAGATTTGTGGAACCCAGTCCCAATAAATACATCTACAAAACGCTCCCACACCTACGGCTCAGAGAACATGGTGAACATGGGGGAAGAAAGATTTTTAGAGCCAGTGGATCGGGGACTTTGCTGTGAAATTGGGTCTCCTAGTAACACCAGAAGTTACAGCCAGAGTCTCACCAAAATGACTGCCTAAACATGAGAATGATACCAATAAACAGGCCAAAATGGACAAAGAGAAGCCCACGAGGCCTCAACGCCACACAAAAAACACTTTAGGCTACTGAGGAGAGCTAGAGCAAAATAAGTGGTCTTCTCCAATTGGTTGTCCACTGCCAAACGGTCAGCCCTGAAAACATACATACAAGTGACATTAAACAGACTGAGTAAGTTACACTTAGGAATGTATATGTATGTAATGTATATGTATACAGTAACAAGTGGGAGAAAAGAGGCCACGAATTTAAAAGAGAGCAAGGAAGTGTTTATGGGAGCGTTTGGAGGGAGGAGTGGGGCAGATTTGTTATAATTATAATCTCAAAAATAAAAATTTAAAAGTTGACTATAAAAGAAAAACACTGATATGAACTGCCTGGTCTGCAGGACTCCAGGAATCACCTTTCTCTTCCACCTCCTCATCATCTGCACCTGTCCTTCCTCTAAGCCGAAGGAAAGGCACTTTTTATTTTATTTTATTTTTTTAAGACAGGGTCTCTCTATTATACAGTACTGGCTGCCCGGGAACTCGCTCTGTAGACCAGGCTGGCCCCGACAGAGATCGGCTAGTCTCTGACACACGAGTGACTGAGGCGTGCGCCACCGCCTGGCAGAAAGGCTCCTTCTGTTGCTTTCCCAGAACAAGCCCTTCACATGTTCGTGGTACTTGGCACACCGAATAAGTTAAGTCAATGCTTCTTTATAACTTTCAAAAGCACTTGTCCGCTAGTTAAGAGACTGGGTCCGAGGACCGGTATTAATTCTGCGTCTCTGCACCCTACAGCTCACAGTTCGCTCTGCTCTCGACAGAAATAAATAATGGCCACAGTGTGACGACTGATGAGCCATTCTGACTTTCCGTTAAGCCAGCTCACATTCCCAGGAAAGGATGCTGGGGGCGCGGAACAGAGTGGGAGCCCTGGGAAGCGGGGGCTCCGGGTCCAACTGGGGTCTGCACACCCGGAGCCTACACAGCCGGGCTCCGAACACATGGGGCTCGTAAGGACAAGCGGACTTAACACGAACGCACTGGAGGGAACGACAGGACAAACTTCGGGAGGCTCGGCGTCCTACACAGCTCTGAGAGTTAATTATGGAGCTGCAACAAGTGAGTGCGCATGCACAGTTGGCGGGGGAACCGCGAACTGGGAGGAGTTAGAGCGGCCGGGACGTTCCAGGCTGCCGGGCCGGTCCCCGCGTGGGCCTGCGCCTCCCGGCGCTTTCCCGGCTCCCGCCCGTCCCAGGCCTCGCCGGCCGCTCACCCGTCAGGCCCCACTGCTGTAAGTCCTGCTCCTGCACCCGCGTCCGCACAGCCTCGGGTCCGCTCTCGGCTGGCAGCGCCCGCAGGAAGCGCGGCAAGTCCCCCGCCATCCCCCAGAGAGGCTCCGCCCGGGCCCCGCGCCTTCCTCCCGCGCGCGGGCGCGCCGGGTGCATCGCCCCGCCGCCGCCGCCAGAGGGCGCGCTCCCACGCCGCCGAAGCACGCAGGTGCGGAAGGCCAGGGCTCTAGCAGTGCTCTGTGACAAAGGGCACAGAGGCTGTCACTGCTAAAAACTCTGGCTCCTAGGCTGGGCTCCGTGGGTAGCTAACATCAGGCTCCAGGCTTGGTCACCTCCGCCTCATTTCTTATCTGTCTCTTTTAAACTTTGGGCCAGATTCTTAGCAGCTCTGCATGTGTTGTTAAGGGGTGTATGCCCCAAAACCAGTAATACAAGGTGGACTGAAAACACCAACGTAAGACTAACTTTTATCTCTCGTAAGATATGTTAGGGACCAGACACTTAGGAAAAGAACCTGCGGATACATTCCTGTAATCTTAACACAGGGAAGAGTGAGGCAGGAGAATTGAGAGTTCAGGCTAACCTGGGCTACATAGGAGGAATGTGTTAATAGATAATAGCTACCAAAGCTCAGTGAGCATCTGCTTGCCCCGAATGCCCCAAGCGCTGGGTTTGATCCCCAAGGCCGTATTAGTTGGGCATAATGGCGCCTGTAATCCTAGCACTGGGGAGGTGGGATCAGGAGGACCAAGGTCATCTCCAGTTACAGGGCAAGTTCAAAATCAGCCTAGGATACATAAAACCTTGTCTTAAAAAATACATAAGTAGGGCCTGGAGAGGTGGCTCAGAAGTTAAGAGCATTGCCTGCTTCTTCCAAAGGTCCTGAGTTCAATTCCCAGCAACTACATGGTGGCTCACAACCATCTGTAATGGGGTCTGGTGCCCTCTGCTGGCCTGCAGGCATACACATAGACAGAATATACATAATAAGAAATAAATATTTAAAAAAAAAATAGACAAGTAAGGTGTGAGAGAGCTTTTCCCCCAACAAGATTCCAAGAGTAGCTTTGCAGACAGAATGTCCGTGTGTGGTAAAACTATTGGTCATGTCCTATGAAGGACCAAAGCTGTTTCCGGATGTAGTTCCAGTCCTGTAATGGCTAAGGGAATTGACCTCTGCCGTCATGAAGATGTCTCCAGGAACACTCAGAGCCTAACCTGAGGCTATTATCAACCAGGTCAAGGGGGCGGTGTCCTGTACGGGATCTCAAATCCCTGCGTCCCTCTGGAATCAAGTTACCACCTGGATTACATCTGGGTTAAAGATAAACTCAAAATGAAGACTGTGTTCTCAGTGGGCACATGCGGACTCCTTTTTACAATATGAAGCAGAGTGTGCCCTTATAGGAAGATAGAGTGCCAACTGCCCCTTACCAGTGAAGCTGAACGCACTTGGCCCCACTTTTCCAGTAGAGCCTGGATTAAACAAATTCCTTTCTTCGCTGTTGTATTTTTCCATTTGATTGTTTTGGAGGTGACCAGCTGGACCTGGTTTGTTGAGAGTCCCCACATCAGGACTATGGCAGCACTCTGGCCACTCATTCTCTTGCCCCCCCAAGTTGCCCCATTGGCTGAACTGTTCACCGAGGGGTTGGCTTGTGAGTGTCTTTGTTATTTCACCCAACACTGGTGACTGTCAAGCACCAGATTCCGCCCGTGCTGGGGAAATAGAATTCAGTAACAGCCCAAGCAGACAATGCTAGCTGGAGCCTGAGACACTCTCCACTCAAAAGAGCTGGCTTCTTGTGTGAAGCCAAGTTTGAGATATATTGAGAAAGTGATTGTACATAGTGTATACTTAAGCTTGGGTAAGAGGAGAGACTCGCCTGGGTGTCGCAACAATAGCTACCCTCGTAATTTGTGATTTGTGTGGCTTTCAGGGTTACTTTGCTCAGAAGTTCTAGCTTACAGACATCTTCAGGGATTAAACAGTTTTAAATTATGTTTAAAAATATGGCCGGATTATCTTATTTCTCTTACAGCATTCTCTTGGGCAAATGACTCATAAGGGACTTCATGAGGAACAGAGTTCAGGTCTGGGGATGAGAAAAGAGTATTGATTTAAGATGAAACCCAAAGACCACCTATTTTGGCCTTAAGCATGGTTTAATTAGTTGTCCTACATAGCGCCCCTGAGATGGCTCAGAGGGTGATGTGGGAATGATTTCTTATTAATAAAGAAACTGCCTAGGCCCCTTGATAGGCCAACCCTTAGGTAGGCGGAGAAAACAGAACAGGATGCTGGGAGAAAGAAGCTGAGTCAGGGAGTCGCCATGGTTCCCGCACTCCAGACAGACGCAGGTTAAGATCATTCCTGGTAAGCCAGCTTGTGTGCTACAAAGATTAATAGAAATGGGTTAGATCAATATGTAAGAGCTAGCCAATAAGAGGCTGGAACTAATGGGTCAGGCAGTGATTAAAAGAATACAGTTTCTGTGTAATTATTTCGGGGCATAAGCTAAGCTAGCCATGTGGGCGGCCGGGTGCGGGGGACGCAGCCCCGCCGCTCTTATTTCAACAGAGGGTAAAGAGGCTTGTCACCCATGCCTGAAGGCCTGCCCCACCCCTGGAACCCACATAGTGGAAGGAGAGAATTGACTCTCGTGGGTTAGCTTCAGACCTACAAACACACACACACACACACACACACACACACACACACACACACACTCACAATGTGGTTCCTCCCTCGATTCAATAATAAATAATTTTAAAAAGAGTGATCGAGGCTTAGCAAAAGCAAACAACATGGCACAGTTGGGCTAGACTGGGTGTGTAGGACAGCTTTTCTATGTCAGTGCTCCCTCAACACCTTGGGACAGATGTGTGACTTTCAGGGGCTCCTCTAGAAGGACTTGGCACCTGGCCTCCCTGTCTGACTTCATCCTCCAGATTCTAATCTGCTAAAGTGACGCTGTCAACCGCTTGCCACTTAATCAAAAGCATTCTTATTTCTTTCCAACTTGAAGTAATCCAGAGATAAGATGCTAGCTTTAAACTAAGTAGATCGCTGACACATTGAGCCTGACATTTAAGACACAGCTAAGAGAAATAACTGGGAAGTGCGCATGAGCGATTTACTCTGGATCTTATATGAAATGACTCTGTAGAGGGCAGGGTGGAAGCAGAGAGACAAAAGGTCTTTACAGAAGCCTCGGCGGGGGATGGTGGTTTAGTCAGCATGATGCAGGGAGTCGCTACACTGAGCAGGCCAAGGCCTTAGGGGTCACCAATAGAGAAGCGCAATGAAGGAGGCTGGCTTTGGGGACTCTGTCTGAGTACAGGGCACAAGAAGTCACGTGACAGAAAGAAGACAAAATGAGGGATTTGGAGACTGTCAAGAGTCCCCATGTGTGCTGGAAGTGCATGAAGCTAGAGGGGTTCCCATTCACTATTGGCGGGAACACAAATTAGCACAATCATGAAAATGATGGGTTCCTCATAGGTCTAGAAATAGAACAGCAATATGGTCTAGCAGTTCCCCTACTAATTATATATCTAAAGAGGAGAGAATCAGTTTCAGTTATCTGCACCCCCATGTTTATTGCAGCTGCTTTTTTTTCACAATAGCCAAAACGCGGAATCAGCCTAGGTATCTTTCCATGGATAAATACATAAAGAAAATATGGCATATATACATGCATTGTCTATATACATGTATAACTTACAGATAAAAATATCTGTATACATACACATATGTACACATTTTGAGATGGAGTCTTGCTGTGTAGCCTAGGGTGTACTCACTATGTAGCCTAAGCTGGCTTTGAACTCATGATCTTACCTCTTCAGCTTTCTGAGTGCCAGGATTGCAGTCATGTGCTACCGCACACATGATGGGCTATCACTCAGTCATTAAAAGAATGAAATCCTGTCCTTAAAATAAAATGAATCAGGCACAGAAAGACAAATACTGGACATTCTCAGCTAAATCAGACACTAAACATGCTGATGAAAGAGAGAGGGAGAGAGAGAGAGAGAGAGAGAGAGAGAGAGAGAGAGAGAGAGAGAGAAAGCAGAACAGTGACTACTAGAGTGTTTTGAGTACCTTTCTGCTGCTGTGGCAAGATACCAAGACAGCTTATGGAAGGGAAGGTTTATTTGGGATTACGTCTCCAGAGGGATGAGAGTCTGCCACCATCATGTGGAGCTCACATCTTGAACCACAAGCACAAAGAGAGAGCAATAGAATGAGTCTTTAAGTTCTCAAAACTCTTTTCGGTGACATACTTCCTACAACAAGGCCACAACCCCTAAACCTCCCCAAACAGCACTACCAGCTGGGAACCAAGTGTTCAAAACCATGAGCCTATGGGGGAGATTCTCATTCTACCCATCACGTAGAGAAAAGATGGAGAAAGGATGGAGAATGGAGGTAGGGCAATTAGGGAGGGACAGGGGGACAGTGGCATAGGAGGAATCTTAAATGTTCTTTTATACAACAAAGTACCAGTTCCTTGATGGAGGAAGGTCATTGGTTAATTAAATAAAGAAGCTGCTTGACCTGAAAGGTTAGAACGTAGGTGGGAGGAGCAGAACGCTGAGAGGAAGAGGAAGTGAGCTCAGAGACTCGACAGCTCTCCTCTCGGGGGCAGATGCCTCAGAGAGACACGAGATGCTCCACTCTTGCGGGCAGAGGTGAGAGCTCTGCTCTCTGAGGCACACGCGATGAAGCTCCGACCCAGGATGGACGTAGGCTAGAATCTTCCTGGTAAGCGCACCTTGGGGTGCTACACACAGATGATTAGAAATGGGCTAAATTAATATGTGAGAATTAGCCTAGAAGAGAATGGGTCAAGCAGTGTTTAAAAGAATACAGTGTCCGTGTAATTATCTCGGGTAAAGCTAACTGGGTGGCGGGACACAGCCCATGGCTCCTAGCCCCGCCACACCTATTACTACAGTTCCTGACAAAAATTAATACTTCTGATGAAGCAGCCAAAAGAATTATGAATGTTCCTAACTCAAAAGAACTGATGTCTGAGGTGATGGAAACGCAAGGTTCCTTGTTCTGACCCTTATCCAATGCATGCATGATTGAAACAGACCAGCCTGTTGGTTACTTTTGCATTATGGTTATGCCACAGTGCCTGCCCCATAGTATGAGCCCTCGGTATTTGTTCAATGTTTGAGCCAGGTGCCTGGAAGCAGTTCCAAATTTAAGATGTGTGTTCATTAAAACTTTGAGAATTAGAGAAGATAAGCCTTAAGTAGGCCAGCTAAGGCGCAGAAAGCTTAAGAGAATGGGTTATGAGTCTAGTGAGTCAGCCTTAGCTCGCAGATAAAGTCTGGAACGAATGCTTTTCTGGTTGGTACTCGGGTTATGAAACCATAATATTTATTTTAATTCTTCCTCCGCAGAGGAAGGCAAGCATCTGGCGAGCAACTCAATGAGATTAATGGTCACAAAGTCACCCCTTTGATAACCATAGCATTTGCCACTGCTACCAAAGCAAACATCATCAAGCACAGGTCACCCACAGGTCATGTTTGCTCTCCTCTCTGTCCTTGCTCTGGAGGGTAACAGGGGTTCACTGGCAGCATCCAGAGGGGGCAGACATGGGACTGTGAGAGTTGCAACCACAGAGAGAAGTTTGGACTTCGGATGATGTCAGCACCCTACAGTGAACTGGAAAGAAAGAGACTTCGGTTTTCTTTCTCAAAAAAAAAGAGGAAAAACTACATTCAGACTTTAATGTAGTTATTATACATCTTTGGCATCAAATAACATATAATACATTGGGGGGGGTTGTTTGTTTTGAGACAGCATCTCTGTACATGATCCTGGTTTTCCTGGGTCTCACTATGCAGACCAGGCTGGCCTCAACCTCAGAGAGACCCACCTGCCCGTGCCTCATGAATTACAGGTGTGGGTCACCACACCAGCTGACATACAATATATTTTAATAGTCTGCCTTTTATGTATCCATTGGCAGTTTCACACATGTGTAAGAATGTGTATCTTAATCCTCTCCCCTCCCAGACACCAACAAGACACCCCCTCCTGCCTCCCATACTCCTTTTTGAAACCCACTGAGTCCCATTAGTGCTGCCTGATGGGATGTAGTGACCCTGTTGTAGAGCTGGTGCTGGTCTTTGTTGCGGGAGGTCCTTCCGCTCCTCCAGCCTATAGCCGCTGAGATACCAGCCCATTGGGGCGTGGTCTCTCTCCCTTTAAAAAAGCAGCCACTTCCTTCTCTCTCTCTCTTCACTTCCTGCTCGGCCGGCGACTAGACTCCCTTCCTGGTTGTGCAGAGGGCTGACGGTGATCTGTAAGTTTTTTCCCCTTTAAATAAATACTACCCTATTAATCATAATTCCAAACTGCTGTGGCATTGTTTGTGACTTACGCCTTCAGGTCTTACTCATGTAACCAGAGTTGCTGTGAGCTCATGAGTGCGGTAACCATACTATGTCCAAAAGACAGCATGTCACAGCACTCTTCCCCATCTTCGGGCCCTTAGATTCTTTCCACCTCTTCTTCCATGATGTCCCTTGAGCCTCACCAGTGGATAGATGGTGATACGAATGTACTCAGCAGTCACTCAACACTCTGACTATGAATTATGAGTCTCTGCCTTGACTGCTGGCCCTGCAGAGGGAAGCTTTTCTAGCCAAGGTTGAGAGAACACTAACCTCCAAACATAGATGGTTAGAAGGCATTTTAACAATGTAACCATTTAGCAAGGCAATATTATTCTAGACTTTCCCCTAGGGTCTATGAGATCCCAAGTCACAGACTTTTGACCAAGTGTGAATTCCCTCCCGCAGAGCAGGCCTCAAATCCAGTCCACAATCAGTTGGTTCACAACCTTCATGCCCCTATTGTACCAGTTGGGCAAATTGTGCCTGGAAGGTCAGTGTTGCAGAAAAACAGCACACAGTAAGTTAAAACCCAGTCATTTCAGAGAATTGGTACTCCTCTTTATACGGGTCGACACTGGAATGCCACCAAGTAACTATTTATGAGAATAGCTCAGATCTTGTCAGCGGTTCTGAACTGAGATTTTCCTTCGGGATTTTCATTTGCCATGGCAGTGCCTGATCTCTTTTTGCACTTAATGTCTTTGTCTCTCATTCCTTGCCATTGGGTTTGTTCTATGCGATGTCACGTGTCCAGGTCACTATAGAGCGGTAAACTGTCTGTGTGGTCCTCTTCACTGGCCTCTGAGGAGTCTCAGTTTGTTGGCTTTGGAATTTAGCTTTTCAAATATATTTCCACACAAAGATCAGGTTGTCTAAATAATAAGGTTGAACGAAAGCAAAATGGTCCCTAAATGTCTTTGGACACTGGTTTCTCTAACCAAGACCAGTAAGCATTGTTCCAACCTTCCTTTCCTTTTTCCTATTGGCAGGAGCCCAAAGGTATCCTACGTGTTTACCCCATAAAGTCTACATCTTAGGTTTGAAGACTGGACACCTTGTACCCGTGTGCTCCGTTCCTAAGACACAAGCAGAATGTGGAGCCCAGGGTCTTCTCCATCCTCACAAACATGAAAATTCCCTGTGCTGGAATCTTTATAGTCAGACAGATTTAGGCTCAGGAGATGCCTCTGGAAGCACTTGGGACATAGTCATTTCAGATGGGGAGAAACAATGTTACCTATCACATAAGTTGATTTATAAGAAACTAAACGCCGTGGCCTTCACTGGATCACAGAGGCAAAAATGAAGTTCAATCCCTTTGTGACTTCTGACTGAACCAAGAACCTCAAACAGCATTTCAGTGCACGGTCTTCTCCTCTTTCCAGAGAGGCGAGGCAGAAATACAGTGTTTTGATCTCTGCCCATTTGAAAGGAAGATGAAGTTCAGGTTGTCCAACTACAAAGGCCAGCAGGTTGGCAAAGTGGTCCAAGTGTACAGTGAGAAATACGTCATCTACACTGAGCGAGTGCAGTGAGAAATACGTCATCTACACTGAGCGAGTGCAGTGAGAAATACGTCATCTACACTGAGCAAGTGCAGTGAGAAATACGTCATCTACACTGAGTGCAGTGAGAAAAGGCTAATAGCACAACTGTCCACGTGGGCATCCACCCCAGCAAAATGGTTAGCAACAGGCTAAAGCTGGACAAAGAATGCAAAAAAGATCCTGGAAGGGAAGCCAAGTCTCAACAGTAGGAAAGGAGAAAAACAAACACAAGGGAGAAATGATTGAGAAGATGCAGAAGAGGTGTCTCCTATAAAACTTCCATTAAAGATGCTTACTTAAGTTTTTTGTTTAAAAAAAAAAAAGGAAGAAACAAACTAAATGTGAATTTGAGTGTCCAAGAGTATTGTGAAGGACCCAATGTCTTTAGTTGAGAATCACACAGTGCCTGAATTTCACCAGTGACTACAATGAAATCAAGAGTTATCTCTCATGCTAGCAGTGGGTGGTACATGCCTTTAATCCCAGCACTCAGAAAGGCAGAGGCAGGTGAATCCCTGTGAATTCAAGGCCAACCTGGTCTACAGAGCAAGTTCCAGGACAGCCAGGGCTACACAGAGAAACCCTGTCTAGAAAAAAAAAGTGTCTGTAACATGAGGAGCGGCCTTGTTGGGGTTTCTGTCCTGCCTGGTTCCTGCAGTCATTAAGCCCCAAAGAAAAATCACACAGAGAGTCTGCATTACTTATAAACTGATTGGCCCATTAGCTCAGGCTTCTTATTAGCTGTTGTAGTTTATATTAACCCATTATTCTTATCTATATTAGCCGTATGGCTCGGTGCCTTTCTCAGCCGGGTAGATTACATGCTGCTTCTTTGGTGGTCTGGGCAGAAGTGCAGGAAGAGCTTCCTTCTTCCCAGAATACTCCTGTTCTCATTGCCCTACCTCTACTTCCTGTCTGGTTGACCCGCCTATACTACCTGCCTGGCCAATCAGCGTTTATTCAAAACATGATTGACAGAATACAATTTTCCAGCACCAGGTATCCCACATTGTTGAGGTTCAGTGGCACCTCACTAGTTGTGGGGAGGTCCATAGAAATAGTAAGTTCCCTATTTTCATGGCCTTTTTGCCTTTTATGTATTTTCAGCATTCATATTATTCTCTATAATATGATGGAGTGTTCAAGTCCTTACTCCCGTGACTTACTCAAGTGTTTTCCAGTGAGGAGAGCCCATAGATTTGTTTTTTGTAATGCAAATGGACGAATATGTTGTGTGGGGGGAGCAGAGGAATGAAGTGAATGAGTGAAGTCCTGAGTGAATGTGTGCTGTTGGCATAGGCACAGCCATATCAAGGGCTCCTAGCCTTAGACCCATGGGAAGATAGACCTTCCGTTATGGTCCATGTGTGGATGTTAGCAGTGTGTGCAGAAAATGTCCACAGTAGCTTTCTCCCTCTAGATATTCATGGCCTGATGACTGCTCCTGCACATAGCCTGTTCCTACCAAGATTAGCTACACCATCTCCTTGATCCAGCTGCATACCGTAAGTCCTGCCTCCTTGTGCCACTGTATGCAAGAAACTCTCTATTCAACTCTGTGTAATAAACACGCTGAATTTCTGATACTGTGGTTTCTCCATAAGATAGCCCAGTTACTCAAACCCAGCTCTTCTGTGTCCACTTGTCTGTCATGTCCTCATTCCTGTATTGTCCCCATTCAGGTCCATCCCTGGAGCCATACTGAATGCAGCATGAGTTGAAGTTTTGAATATGCTTGCTTAGATCATCCCTACCCTCTGCTGTGAAAACTACCTAAATTCGATAAGGGCTTTGTTAGTTAAAACTTCCTGTGCCCAAGTGGGATCTCCTGAAACCAAAAAGCTTCTGTAAAGCAAAAGACAAAATGACAGCCCACAGAATGGGAAAAAGTCTTTATCAATCCCACATTGGATAGAGGGCTGATCTCCAAACTATATAAAGAACTTAAGAAACTAGGCACCAAAATACCAAATAATCCAATTTTAAAATGGGGTACAGATCTAAACAGAGAATTCTCAACAGAAGAATCTCAATGGCCGAAAGACATTTAAGAAATTACTCAACATCCATAATCATCAGGGAAATACAAATCAAAACAACTCTGAGATGCCATCTTATTCTTGTCAGAATGACTAAGATCACTAATGACAGTTTATGTTGAAGAGGATATGGAGTAAGGGGAACACTCCTCTACTGCTGATGGGAGTGTGAATTTGTACAGGCACTTTGGAAATCTGTATGGTGGTTTCTCAGAAAAATGGGAATCAATCTACCTCAAGACCTAGGATTACCATTCCTGGGCATATACCCAAAGGATGCCCAATCATACCACAAGGACAATTGCTCAACTATGCTCTTGGCAGCATTATTCATAATAGTCAGAACCTGGAAACAACCTAGACGTTCCTCAACCAAACAATGCATAAACAAAATGTGGTACATTTTCACAATGGCCTGTTACTCAGCTGTTAAAAAAACAAAAACAAAAACAAAAAAAAAAACAATGACATAATGAAATTTGCAGGCAAATGGATGGAACTAGAAAACAGTCATCCTGAATGAGGTAACCTAGACCCAGAAAGACCAATACAGTATGTACTCACTCACAAGTAAATACTAGATGTAAAGCAAAGGATAACCAGGCTTCAGTCCACAGGCCCAGAGAAGCTAGGTAACAAGGAGGACCCTAAGAAGGGGAAATGGATAAATTGGGGGTAGGGGTGGACAGATAGAGGGAATGGTATGGTTGAGTTGGGGGAGGGACAGAGAGGGAGAGCAATGAATGTTATCTTGATGGAAGGTGCCATTATGGAGTAGGGGAGAAACCTGGTGCTAGGGAAATCCCCAGGAATCCACAAGGATGACCCCTGCTCAGACTCCTCAATAGAGGAGAGGGTGCCTGAACTGAAATTAGTGACCACCCTAATTGTCATCATAGAAGCTTCATCCAGTGTCTGATGGATACACTTTATTGACCTTGAATTTTCTTTTTTTTAAATTTATTTATTTATTAAAAATTTCTGTCTCTTCCCCACCACC
>NC_022022.1:5733870-5747244 GCF_000317375.1 Microtus ochrogaster
TGAGCATCCAAACTGCCTAGGCTCCCACAAAGCCAGTAGCTCAAACTTCTTATTAACTCATAAAACTTACATTAACCCATAATTCTTGTCTTGTTAGTCATGTGGCTTGGTACCTTTTATCAACGAGACATTCCTCATCTTGCTTTCTCTATGCCTGGATGATGACAGCAGACTGACAGTTTCCTCTTCCCAGAATTCTCCTGTTCTTGTTGCCCCACCTATACTTCCTGCCTGACTCCTGGCCAATCAGCGTTTTATTAAAATAATACAAGTGACAGGATACAAGATCATTGTCCCACAGCAGAGGTTGAACTATGATTGATATGAAAAATGAACAGAAAATTTAAAATAAAAATTTTTTAAAAAGGAGGGAACCTAACCATCTATCAATGTCTTGAAGTCCTCCAAATACTTGAATCCTATGATAAAAACTTATATGAGTAGTTTAATTGCAGAAAAACCTTTCATGTGCCAGTTTATCTCATTAAAAAGGTGTGTGTGTGTGTGTGTGTGTGTGTGTGTGTGTGTAGTTAGTATGGGTATCCCACAATAATACAGTTCTTTCACATATTGAATATATGCGTGGAACCAAATCAAAAATTTCTCTACTAATGCCAAACTACGTGCCAGCCCATGTATTAGCTTCTAGTGGGCAATACCCTAGTCCTCACTGATAAGGTTTGGTTTTGTTTTTACATTTATTTATTTATTTGCTTTGTGTGCATGTTGTAGAGGTCAGAGGACAACCTGCAAGAACTGGTTCTCTCTTTCTACCGTGTGGGTCCCAGGGGTTGAACTCAGGTTGCCAGGCTTGACAGTGAGAGCCTTTATCTACTAAGCCATCTTGATGAGCTCTTATTTCTCACTTCAGAGGTGATGAAATTAGTGCAAAAATGTTTACCTACTGAAATCTACCTCAAGGTAGACTCCACACAGCCTTATGTTTGCACCGAAACTGTAGCTTAGTCGCAGGCTGAGAAGCACAGTTTTGCTCATGAATATATGTAGCTGCTTCTGCAGGAATCTTGCAAGGGCACTGATGGACTAATGGAGCTTACACTGTGGATCAAAGCTGGCAAGTTGTTCCCTAGGAAAGCACAGGATTTCTCTCCACTGACAATGAGTAAGCACGCCTGTGCTCACATCTCTGCTTCTAAATAGAACCAATGTTTTGTTTTCCAATCGTATGACTGAAAAATATCTCATAATCTAACATTTCTTTGGCTATTAACCTAATTGAATATCATTTTATAAACTGGTTGGCTAATCTTTTTTTAATAAAAAAATAGTCGTTCGTATACTTGGGTTTTTCTGTTGCACTCTTTCGTTACAGATCAAATATTTTAGATCTGAATCTTTTGTTGAATATGTTATGAGTATGTTTTTAATGTAGAAAATAATGATATTGGTTTGATTTATAGCTTGTTAAATATGCCTTATCTATAGAAGTTTGAATTTCCAGGTGTAAAATTGTTTTCATAGTTTTGGATTTTTGTTTTTTAGTAAGAGAAGCTCTTCAATTACACCAATATTTTATTAGTTATTTATCTATGTTTCTTTTAAATATTTTATTAGTTATTTATCTATGTTTCTCTTAAATATTTGTCTCTGGGGTATGTTTTTTTATTCCTTATGAAGTCAGAATCTAACTTTAATTTATTTTCCCAAATAGGGAGCAGATATCTTTTATCTTGGGGATTTGAAACAGCACCTTTACTGCTGACTAAATTCCCTTATATTTGAGTATGTCGCTAACAATTTTATTATCTGTTTGACTTTCTCCCCAGTGGCACACCACTTCAAGCATTATAATGGTGTGGTTTGTTTTGAGAATTTCTTTTTTCAGTTTTTTTTTCTTTTAAAAAATGAATACTTTTTTTCTCAAATCTTCAGTACAAATTTGATAAATCATCAAGGTATGTTTTAAAAAAAAAATCCAGCTGGAATTTTGATGAGGCTAACTTGATATTACCAAATAATGGTTTGTTTGGGGTTTTTTTTGTTTTTTTATTTTTCGAGACAGGGTTTCTCCGTAGCTTTTGGTTCCTGTCCTGGAACTAGCTGAAACTAGACCAGGCTGGCCTCGAACTCACAGAGATCCGCCTGCCTCTGCCTCCGGAGTGCTGGGATTAAAGGCATGCGCCACCACCGCCCAGCTACCAAATAATGTTAGAATAATAAAAGGCTTGAACATTTTCTCAGCATCAAAATTCCTTGTTTGGGAGTCATGTTCTATGAGTTTCAGAGTTTATTGTTTTCTTCGTATGGCTCTTGACTATTTCTTTCTGGACCGTCCTGAGGAAGTTTTAATTTTGCTTGCTATTGTCAACAGGTCCCATATTTTCTTACATTTTCAGGTTGGTGTGTAGATGAAAGAAAGTCATAGTTTCATGAGTGTTGGTGTCATGTGTGGGACCGTGATTGGTGCTAATTGTGGCCTTTGGTGTTGGCAGGAGCTTGTTGAGCAAGCAGCAGGAAGACTGTGCTGTATTAGATTTAAATTAAGCCATTTGGTAGAAACCAACTGAGGAAGCCAAAGGAACCAGAGCATTTGGAGCTTCCAATCGTCAGAGGGTTCCAAGCAAAGCAGATTTGGGGAAGTCTGACCTTTGAAGAGAAAGTGTGTTTAATCTGTTTAATCACTTTATTGTTTTAGTAGGTTGGTTTTTTTTGTTTGTTTGTTGTTGTTGTTTTCAGTAGATTTTGGAGAACAGGGTTTCATTTTGGGCATGTAAACCCAGTTAAAAACTTTCTGGAATTTGACAGATTTCCTCTTTTAAATGGCTAAAAGTGGTTCTGAAGGACAGATGTTGTTTTGGTTATTTGGGTTAGACCATATAGATTAGATTGCCACAGATCCCCCTTTTCAAAGCCAATTGAGACTTTCAGAGACTACTCTTCAGTACTTCAGTACTCTTAGGCACTTTCGTTTTAGCTGGATCGTTTGTGGAGATGAGTTAGGAACAATTCCCTCTCTGTTGACAATTCTCCCTGTAGAATGTGTGCTGTTCACAGTCCAGTCTTTGGAGACTATGGCCTTCCTGGTCCCGAGAAAAGTGACTTACCACAGGTCCCATAGTCCCCTGGGTCTTGGGGCCCAGAGTCAAAGATCAATACATTGGCTATCCTTTCGGTAATTTATTGTCATTGGTGAGAGCCTCTAAGCCTCAGTAGCTAAAGGCTCTGACGGTTTTAACAGTTTGTACTTTTAACATTTGGGTAATACATAAGTAAAGCTCCATTTAAATAAAACTTGATTTTTTTCTTGTTGTTGTTAAACTGTTTTCTCAAGTGGTTAAAAACCTAAAAAAGTTAGCAAAAACACAAGTGATTATCTTTATTGGACATACATTTTTATATCTTGAAGTCAGTTTTTGTCAATGTTAGCATGAATAGATCAATATAACCTTAGGAATTTTAATAACCTTTAATCATTAACCACATATTCTCTAAGTCTCATCCTCTATAAACCTTGCATAACTCAGATTTTCTGTTACTTACCTTTATACATCTTGGGGGAGCCGTTTTTGCTTTTACTTTTTGGGATAAGAATCTTATCATATAAAATTTATCTTTACTTATTTTACCCCTTCAATATCTCCCTTGCTTACTTGCTGTGTTTTATTTTTATTTATTTTTTTGTAAAGAAAAGTTGAGTCGAAATTACATAGTGGCACAACGTAGCAAATTAAGATTATCTGTACATGTATTGTTGAATTTATGAGGTGCTCTATCTGATTTAGAGAATTAACTCCAAAAGGAAAGTGACTGTATGGTGATAAAGGGGGTAACCACAGACTGCTCCCCCTAACTCTATAACAAAACAGTAATAACAACAACAATAACGAAAACCCCAGCTCCAAAATAAAGACATCGCGACTTGAAAACAGTTTAAAGGTGCTGGGGAGATGGCTTAGTGGTTAAGTCCTTGCCAAAAAAATCTAAGGATTGGAAACCATGTAAATACCATGTGGGCATGATGGTCTGCCTGTGGTTCCATTCACAGAAGGCAGAGATGGGATGCCCAGAGCAAGCTTGCTAGCAACACTAGCCACACCAGCAAACCCTGGCTTACCTGAGGTAGAGAGAGAACAAGGTGCTTCCCAGCATCAGCCTCAGGCCTCCACTGTTGGGATTTGAATTATGTGAGGATATACTGAATTTGTGACATGGGCATGGGATCGTCTGATGTTTCTATTTCTCAAGAAAGGAATTTGGAATGTCCTCGACATGTAGGAAGGAACACAGGAATGCCTGCGGCTTTCTTCAATTTCAGGAGAGTATCTAGGGTCAATGGTGTTCTCGTAGCTCACACGTTTCTTTGAAGACAAATAACTTCGTTGTGCTTTATATTACCTTGACCATGCTGGGCTGTGAAGCAGGCTTCTCTGCCGAACTGTAAACTAAGGAGCTGAAATAATAAAAACGAGCCTTGTTGTGCTAATTACAACCAAGTGCTCTGCTGTCGTGGTCCCCTGCTGTCCCTTTCCAGTTCCTCTGGCATTAATCAGGAGAGGCAACTTGACCAACCTCTCCCACTCTGCAGTCACGCCCATCCAAGTGTCAGCACACACACACAAACACACCCCCCTCACAGGCAACTATGCATACCGTACAACATGAAAGAGTAAAAACCATTTCCAATAAAGATTATTATTGTTCATCTCGTAATATAAAAATATATTTAAATAAAATGAAAAGTTCAGCTGAAGAAAACTCATCCATTAGAAAAAAAAACTTCAATCAAAAGCTCCAGCTAACTGCCTCAGTTTCCCCAGTTGGTTTATTCTAGATGGTGCGAGCACCCAGTTTAATAATGTTGCTTCTACGGTGCTGTGTGTTCCGCTGGAAGGCTCACATGGAACACTGTGAACTCTCGGTTGGCAGCTCCAGCTGGCTGTCTCAGTGGGTTTTTGCCAGTCGATTTCTGTTAGCTATTTTGAGCAATCACTTTGATGATGTTTTTCTATTTATCCACCTCTCATGATGTGTTCTTTGACTTTGGTTTACTTTGGACTTGACATATTCACTCATCCAAAAACAAAAGTATCACTTTCGTAAATCATTCTCCGGACCATGCAAAACTGTCACTTTTATATTCTGCCTCTTTTTTATTTTATTTAATTTTTATGTGCATGAATGTTTCACCTGCATGTGTGTATGTGCATCACATGCACGCTTAGAATCAGTGGAGGCCAGAAGAGGCCAAGAGCAGCAGGTGCTCTTAACCTCCGAGCTTTCCCTCCAGCCCCTCTGCCTCTTTATTGATCCTGTTGCGTTTACTTTGGGCTTATCTTTTTAATTTTAGGAGCATATACAGTGATCGTCCTACTGTTCTTGTTGGACTCTGGCATCCAAACACTGAGAAGGAGTCGCCCCCAGAGACCATCTCACACACCACAGCCGATACAAAAGCATGAGGATTTTATTAATTCTGTCATGACAGGATCCCCCAGCATTCGGGAAGCCAAGGGACCCCAAATAGCAGGTACAGTCTACTTTTAAAGGGGCCACAGAAGCAAGGGGGGGGTTGTTCTTTGACTATTCTGATTGGCTTATTTGAAAGGGCTATTACCAATAATTACTGGAGAGCTGTTGCCAGATCAGATGAGGTAAGAGGTCATTTTGACCCCATTTCCCAGGGGACCGAACCAAAACATACGTATATGGGTAATTGTTCAGGAACTGAGTACGTGCGAGTGTAGCTGTTAGGTCCTTGGTTCCCAGGGGAGGAGGGGAAGCACTATGGCACAGAGGCTGAGAGGATTCAGAATTGTCAGAAATGGCTTCAGGATTGTCTTAAAGTCTTACATTCTCTCAAACTTAAACCATACTACTGCCTCGGTCAGCATCTTGGGGACTCGTTTCTTTGTCAGCAGCTGCAGGACTGGTGCGTTCCCTGGTTTGTTCCGGCTTTTGCATTGCTTTGGTTCCTACAACTTTCCTGTCTCTACAAAGCTAGTAGTAGAGCATCCTGTAGCACAAATAATTAAAAACCAGAGATAGAAATTGGGGTTTAACCCAAAAACCAGAAAAGCAAAGCAGCCAAGCCACTAGAGAAGTTTGACCTCTACCAAGTCTGGGCAACCGCAGACTGAGCAGAATAAGCCTCTCTCTCCTCCTGTTTTATATTCTCTCTAGTGCTGGGATTAAAGGCATGTGACTCCTTAGTACTGCAATTAAAGGTGTGAGCCTCCAACAGCTGGATTTGTTTCTGCTTTGATCTTGCATAGCCCAGGGTGGTCTTGAACTCACAGAGATCCATCTGACTCTTGTCTCCCAAATCCTGGGATTAAAGGTGTAGGTCACCACTGCCTTACCTCTAGTGGCTTTAGCCTTGCCTCAGGTCTTCAGGCAAGATTTATTTATCAAGATACAAATAATAAACCACTACAGCATCCTGCTTCCATTGTTCCCATGGTCTTCTGGTTCTATTGCCAACATCTCCCATTGTCCTTCTAAAAAGCATCCTTGGCCGGGCGGTGGTGGCGCATGCCTTTAATCCCAGCACTTGGGAGGCAGAGGCAGGCAGATCTCTGTGAGTTCGAGACCAGCCTGGTCTACAGAGCTAGTTCCAGGACAGGCTCCAAAGCCACAGAGAAACCCTGTCTCGAAAAACCAAAAACATAAATAAATAAATAAAAATAAAAAAAAAATAAAAAGCATCCTTGTCCTTGTAAGGGAACCACTTCGATTGATCAGAATAATCTCCACACCTCAAGCATTTAGCCTTCTCACAACTGTGAGGTTCTTTTTGTCTTAGAAGTAACACTCGGGTTGTGGGGAGCTGGGATGTGGACCTCTGAGGACCATGTTTTCACTTACCACAGTGTCCGTGATGTGTCTCCCTGGGTCCCTCCACCTTCTCTGCGGAACCAAGTACCTACAGCAGGCATGGAATAGGTATTGCGCTATGTGCACGTGACTTCTGACCTTGTGACTGTTGGCAACTTTACTACCCTAACAAACAAGTTTCCCAATATTAAGTCAGATCCTATCCCAATCCGCCAGCATGAAGCAACTGACTCCAGCGGCTATCTCCGTCAAGACTCAGATGCATTCCACTACGTACAGCTACCACCTTAAGAGAAGTGGCCTCCAAAGGGGAATATCTATTGAATGAATGCAAGCAGATGCCCACTTGGCAAAAAGAATTAGGAAAAAATATGAGCATATAATGGGAGCTAGAGAGATGACTCAGAAATTAAGAACACTTTCTGCCCTGACAGAAGACCTGGGTTCAGTTCCCTGCAACCAAACGGCAGCTCACGGCCATCTGTAACTTCTACTCCAGGAGATGAGGCATAGTCTTCTGGCCTCTGTGGGCACTAGGCACATGCTGTACAGATATACATATAGTCAAAACATTCATACCCCTAAATTATTTTTCAAAAATAATTCACTATTGTTTTGACCTCTGCAGAAAGTCTGAACACACTCATTTTGGTTAGTCTTCATTGTCAGCTTGACTGGCTTTAGAATCACCTATGGGATTGGTGGCACAACCTTAGGTGTGTCTGTGAGAGCATTCCCAAAGAGTGAGGGGCAACACCTACCCTGACCATGGGCAGTTCTGCCCAGCAGGCTTGGAGGCTCTATCCTCCTCTTTCGTGGTGCAGTCTTGTGGATTCCCCCACGCGTGTTTGCTATGTTTCCATATAATTTAGATCACATACTTGGCAGGAGGCTTCCTGAGACAGCAAAATGACTCTCCGAGTCAAGGACTTATTTTTTGAATTCACTTTAAAGCAGTTGAAATAAACCACGTGATGGTCAAGTTACAAAAAGCGATTCAACTGACGAACAAATGACCAGCAGGTGTTAGGCGAAAAAGGACATCAAAGAAGTGAGGAAATGGCCAAAGGGCAAGCTGCTAAATAAGAAGTGAAAATATCCGCAGGCAGCATGTGGAGGCTGAGAGCCCAGGCTTGAGCCAGGCTGCGGGGGTGGGGGCTGGGGGGGTTGCTTTGCCAGGCTCCCTCCCTTTCTCTGGGTCGCCTCCAGCATGTTACTTCGCTTCTTTTCCCACTGCACACTGGAGGTGATCATAGTAGTCCCTGCTTCCTGGGTTGGCTGAGCTGATTACATGATTGTTTTTCTATAAGCCATTTGAACCATGGCTGGAGAATCCTCAAAAACTGTTACCATTGGTTTGGAAGTAAATCAGAACCAAGTAAATCAGAACCAAGGACAGACATTGGCTGGCACCAAACCGTTTTGAGCAAAGTCAACACACGGAGTAGTGTTATACAAGGCGGATCATGGTTCAGGGCTTCATATATGACTTGTGGGAATTTTTAGAAAGAAATCACGTTAAAAGGAAAACATATGCATTTAAGTGAGATTATGTGTGTGTGCTTCGATCTCTGCGGCTGACCTGGAAGCCTCTTTACCTAGGAAGCGCAAAACACTTGTCACTGCCCCGCCTCTCTCCCGCTCCCTCGCCCCGCCCCCAGGGATCAGCTCCGCACACAGCGATCTTAAATTCTTACTCTAGTATCAACTGGTCTCTGAAGTAGGGAGAGGAGAAGGAGCCAGGATAGAGTACCTGTTGGAAGGCACTCTAGAAAGGGAACTTTCTTCTTGTCAGTATTTGGAGCAAGCTTAGCTTCTGAAGTTTAGCGGGTCTTTATCACTTTAAAATAAAAGCAGGAAGTTGAAAGCAGGCACAGAAAGAAAAGTGGGAAGGGATGGAGCTGGAGGGCAGTTCTCCCTGTGTGGATGCTGCTGAAAAGCTGGAGAGTAAAACGTATACAATGTTACTGTATTACTGTTTTCATTTCTTTCCAAAACTTACTGAGCTGTTTTCCTTTATAGAAGAAGGGTGCACTCCCTCGGTGGGCGGGATAGGAGGTGGGGCGGTACAGCCCCTCCCCACTGGCCACTGCTGTATTTAACGGAGACCTTGCCCTGAGCCGGCACTTCCCCTCGAGGACCCACTAGGTCGGTCCTCAGACTCACGTCTCGTTACATTTATTTGTGTGCCATGGCCCAGGTCTTCCATGTGGCTTGATGTGTGTTCACTGTCTCTCTTCCCATTCTTTCTCTAGGACAAGTGACGCTGACCCAGCTTCACCATGACCAGGAAAAGGATCGCTGTAATTGGATCAGGAGCAAGTGGGCTCACCTGCATCAAGTGCTGTCTGGAAGAAGGCTTGGAACCTGTCTGCTTTGAAAGGTCTGATGACATCGGAGGACTGTGGAGGTTCCAGGTAAATCTCCTGAGCCCCTCCAGCTGAAGGACTCCTTTCAACTCCTGTGGGACTCCTGTGTATAATCCCGTACACGGAATAAGGAAGACGGTGACTGAATTCTGCCCTGGCAACTGTCACCTCAGATTTTAGGCTTGTTTCTTTCTCTAGGCTGGTTGCAAAATGAAACACAAATGTCAGTTATTTTCCTTTTTCTGTTGCCATGAAAATGGTTTTGTTTGCTTGTGTGTTTCTGAACTTCCCTGCTATTCAAAAACGGGAAAAAGAAATCTGTGAAGTGGAGAAGCAGCAAACATTAGAAGTTGCCTGCTTGTTCCTGGTCCATGAGAGCAGATGATGAGCTGAGTGTCTGCTTGAGATTCTTTCTGCCTTCCTTTCTATTAAAAGCCATCCCTGGGATGGGGCTGGAGAGATGGAGCAGCAGGTAAGAGTGCTTGCTCTGAACCCTATGACAGTTTACAAGCTCGGAAGTCCAGCTTCAGGGGACCTGACACCTTCTGGACCTCCTCAGACATCAGGTATGAACGTAGTACCCAAACATGCAGGCAGGCAAAGCACTCACACATATAAAATAAAAAGAAATTATATATTTTTTTAATCCTGAGGCTGGGGAGATGGCTTTTCTAGAAAATGCTAAAGGTTTTCTTCTAGAAGACTTGAGTTTCATCCCAGCACTCATGTGGAAAAGAAGGGAGGAAAAAAGGAAGGGGCAGGCAGGAAGGAAAGAAGGAAGGAAGGAAGAAGAAAGGGAGAGGAGAAGAGAGGAGAGGAAAGAAAAGGAAGACAAGCAGCATGCCCTTGAATCCCAACCACGGGGGCACCAAGATAGGATTCGTGAGACTTAGGGGCTACCCAATGAGCCAGGCTCCAGGCTCAGTAAAATGCCCAGTCTCAGATACCATAAGGCAGGAAGCAATTAAGAAGAAAACCCAACACTGATCTTTGGCCTTTACATGTAGTGTGTGCAGGTGCATCACACATACACACACACATACAACACACACATTTCCTTCTTACTTGAGGTAACCCCGACAATCCTAGTCCTTGAACAGAATATAAAAATAAGATTGCTCAGGACAGCCAGAGCTATACAGAGAATAAAAACAAAAACAAAAAACAAAACCCAAACAAGATTGCCCTGTTTACTTTAAACCTGCCCTTCCCTTGAGAAGAGAAGGTCAAATTCCTCGGCCTTTGCTCCCTTCTCTCCTTTAGTCCACTGGGTTTCATCTGAACCCTATGCTTTTACAACTGGGCAAGTCATTAGGATGTGTTGAAAATAGTAGCTGGGCACATTGCTGGATGTCTTTGATCCCAGCACTAGGGAGGCAGAGGCAGGCCAATTCCTTTGAGCTGGAGGTCAGCCTGGTCTACACAGCGAGCTCAAGACTAGCCAGGGCTTTGTAATCTGTCTCAATCAAACAAACAGAACCAAAGAAAGCACTTTCTGCTGGAGTGAGAGCTGTCTTATTAAATGAATATCGGCCACCTTCACTGATTTTCAAACTGGCAAGCGCTGAGCTTGCATCTTGAACTCACTTTCGGAATGGTGTTGAAGTGCCAGGAGCGTGTTTCGTTTTTCATCAAGTCCAGCAGTGCCAGCCACCTCCTTAGAAGAAGCTGCATGGCACCGCACAGTTGAACGGAAGTGCAGCCTTGCATCACGGCCCTGGGCAGAGAGACGTCCACTCTGTTGGGTGTTCGTCCTTATTCAGGTCCCCTTAGGAGACCCCACCCATTCCTCTATCAGCCTCAGGCAAGGGCTGAAAAGCTTGAGGACACAATTTTAGCTTCAAAGTCTTTGTCTAGCATCTAGAAAGAGTATGACTTTGGGAAAATCGCTTACCTTCTCCGCGTCTGCTCTTCCTGCAAGTGCTTACTGTATAAAGTTATTGTGTAATTGTTACTGAATTATTGTTACTGAATTACTCAGGAAGTTACTGAGTAATTGGTCGCTTCTGACAGTGCTGGGTGCACAGGGCAGCGTGCCAGATATTATTCAGTAAGCCTAGACTTGGACCTGCATACTTAATACCTCTTGCTAAGCTTCAGGGCCAGGTTTAGCAATTCCTAGGCAAGCATGAAACCAACACACGAGCAGAGGAAGCTGGGAGAGTATCCAACATCCTGCCAGAATGTCAGGTTTGTGATTTAGGTTGCTAAAGTGGCTTGAAATCATTATCTTCTAAAGGTCTAATGGCATGTATTTTCTGATTGTCCTCTTGGCACAATTTCACTACCTTATGAGCATCAGCCAGCTAGGTTTGGTCATAATGCCCTGGCTTCTGTCAAAACAGCCATGTCTTCAAGGCTCAGCATTCTAGAGCCGCTCAGGGCACCTGGCATGCATTAGCCTCCCAATAGACTTATGTTTAAATCAGCGCCTGCGCCAGGCTTAATGGCCCACAGCCTTCATCCCAGCACTCAGGAGGCAGAGGCAGGCAGATTTTTGAAATGATATAGATAGGTAAACAAACTACTAAATAAGAATTTAAATTCTAGCTGGGCCATTTAAAATACAGTGGCCCATGCCTTTGATCCAAGCACTCAGGAGGCAGAGGCAGCAGGCAGATCTCTGTGAGTTCAAGGCCAGCCTGGTATATATATAGGAAGATCCAGGACAGTCAGAGATGCATAGTAAGATCCTGTCTCAAGAACAAAACTAGCTAACTGAGTCCCTGAGGAGCATACTGACCTGGTGTCTGCTCAGGATGCTCCAGGAGCTGGGAACCCTCACCCTCCCGCTTGTCCATCACACAGTTGTGGAAGCTGAGATACTGGACACTGATGTTTTACTAGACATTTCACATGGCTAGTAATCATTATAATGATTCCCTGAGAATTTATTTATTGACATCTATTGCCACTCCCGTCCTTATTATTTGGAGTCTTGTCCTCTCCACACCATCAGATTTAATTCATTAATCAGCTAATTGTGGATGTCCCATACAGGCTCGATCCCAGCACTTCGGGCTCTCCCGTTGGCAGCAAGTACCCTGTTAAGAACACCAGAGTTCCCTTTTCAGTGACGAGTCCTTGGGGTTTGGATATTTTCTTTCATTCTCAGATGCCACTGCTCCTACTTCCCTCTTCCTCTTTGTTTCACCTATCACGCAAATATACTTTCAGATGTGTCTTTTGCTATCTCTGTTCTTGTTCTGTTTGGCCTTCAAAACTAGTATTGCCTCCTTTGTGTTATAGATTAATATTTTCTGATATTAATTTTATAAGTTTTCTGAAGGCATCGTGGCTTACATCTGTGACCACTTGGGATCTTGTCTAGTTCCCCTATTGTTAGCATCTTACCCTAATTTTTCATGATTGACGGGGTCAGTACCCATAAGCCCATGCTGCACTTAGATCTACTTAGTTCTTTCTGCTGCTGGTTTCGTTCGTTTGGTTTTGTTGTTGTTGTTGTTGTTGTTGTTTTGTTTGTTTGTTTGTTTTGTTTCTATTCCAGGACCCCTGTAATATTTGATAGTCATGTCTCTCCAGGCTCCTCTTGGCTGTGATGATTTCTTAGGCTTTCTTAATTCGTTAGTTTTGCTTCCTTGGTTTTGATCTCCTCCACAGATTTGAGGAGGATTGGTCGGGTATTTTGTAGAATCTCCTCCTTAGAATGAGTCTGATATTTTTCTCATAGCTGGCCTGAGGTTCTTCCGTTTGGAAAGGATGAGCCTCGAGGTGAAATCCTGTTTTTAGTGTGATCATTCTTGTTTTGACTTTGCACTGTTTGTGTTAACCTTTGTGTCCGAGCTTGCAGTGGAGTGTGTCAGGCTTGACCACTGCAAAGTTCACCCCCGTTTCTGCCTTCAGAAGAAAGTTACTATGGCCAGCCACACTCCGGACTGTTGGCTGCTTCCAGGAGTCTTCAGAACCCGTTTGCTGAAACAACAGCTTTCATTTATTTCAGTCTTTGATTGGTCTTTTTCTCTGTTTTGTAGTTTACTCATATTGCCCTATACATCTTTCGTTAGATCTATGCCTAAGTATTTAATAGGGGGATGGCCTGAATTCCAATTGCTCATTTCTTGCATACAGGTAGTCTACTTACTTGTTTATTTATTTATTTTTTTTGGTTTTTCAAGACAGGGTTTCTCTGTGGTTTTGGAGCCTGTCCTGGAACTAGCTCTGTAGACCAGGCTGGTCTCGAACTCACAGA